>NC_069504.1:124603275-124605775 GCF_027579735.1 Bombina bombina | reverse complement strand
AGGGAGTTTGACTGTCCTATCGATATAATACCTGGTTCCAAAATCCCTCATGGTAAGATCTATCCCCTCTCTCAAGAGGAACTCCAGTATATAAGAAACTACTTAGACGAAAATTTACGTAAGGGATTTATTTCACACTCCACATCCCCTGCAGCTGCAGGTATGTTTCTAGTAAGAAACAAGGATGGTACCATAAGACCTATTATTGATTATAGAGCATTAAATAACATCACAATAAAAAACAGATACCCGTTACCTTTAATACCTGAACTTTTGGAACGTCTAACTGGTGCAACTATTTACACCAAATTAGATTTAAAGGGAGCTTATAATTTGATTAGAATTAAAGAAGGTCACGAATGGAAAACGGCATTCAGGACCAGATATGGCCTTTTCCAATATAATGTAATGCCTTTTGGTCTGAGTAATGCTCCGGCAACTTTTCAGTTTTTTATAAATGAGATCTTTCGTGACCTGATAGACGTTTGTGTCATAATATACCTTGACGACATATTAATTTATTCTAGAACACCTCAAGAGCATGAAAAACATGTACGCTGGGTATTAACTCGTTTAAAAGAACACAAACTATATGCTAAACTGGAAAAATGTTCCTTTCATGTCACAGAAATAAAATTCTTGGGTTACATCATCAGTCCCAACAAAATTCAAATGGATCCAGAGAAGGTATCAGCAATTCTAAATTGGCCTACTCCTACTTCCACAAAATCTGTACAACGATTCATTGGTTTTGCGAATTTTTATAGGAAGTTTATAAAAAATTTCTCTTCAATCGTTAAACCATTAACAACACTCACTAGTGAAAAACAAAGATTTAAGTGGACCGAATCCGCTAGTCTTGCCTTTAATAAATTGAAAGAAAATTTTACTACAGCTCCCATTCTAGTTATGCCAGATTTTGATTCAGAATTTATCCTTGAAGTAGATGCATCCGACTCAGGTATCGGTGCAGTTTTATCACAACAAGATAAGAACAAGACTGAGATTCATCCTATTGCTTTCTATTCAAAAATGTTAACTAGTGCTGAGAAAAACTATAGCATAGGAGATAAAGAACTTCTAGCTATAAAACGTGCTCTAGATCATTGGAGACATTTATTAGAAGGTTCTAAGCTACCTTTTAAGATTTATACTGACCATAAAAATCTTGAATTTCTAAAAACAAGTAAGACCTTGTCTGCAAGACAAGCAAGATGGTCTATATTTTTTGATCGTTTCGATTTTCTCTTAACCTACAGACCAGGACATTTAAATACCAAAGCCGATGCCCTCTCTAGATTACATGAACAAGACACTCATAATCAAATTTACCAAATCATTCCAAAAGAAAAAATTATAGGTTTATTAACACCTTTAGAAGAGGAGATCTTAAAAGAATTAAAACATGAACCACCACATGGAATAGACTGTCAAAAAGATTCCAAGACTGGTCTTTTCTATCATAATTCTAAACTATATATCCCCAAACAAATTAGATCTTCTATTCTTAAACAAACCCATGACGGGACACTAGCAGGCCATCCAGGTATTTCTAAAACTATAGACCTAACCAGGAGAAATTATTGGTGGCCACTCATGGATACCTATATTACAAACTATGTAAAACATTGTGATACCTGTGCCAGAAACAAGTTAACACACAAAAGACCATCAGGTCTTTTATCTCCTCTGCCTATTCCTGACAAACCATGGAGTACCATATCAATGGACTTTATTGTCGAGTTACCTGAATCCCACCATTACAATACTATTTTAGTTGTCATTGATCATTTAACAAGACTGGCTCATTACATTCCCCTAAAAGGTCTCCCTACAGCTTTCACTACAGCTCACGTTTTCCTAGACAACATAGTTCGCTTACATGGACTGCCCAAAGTTATAATAACTGATCGTGGTACACAGTTTACCTCTAATTTTTGGAGATCCCTATGTAAGTTAATCAAAATTGATTCTAGATACTCGACTGCTTTTCACCCTCAGACAAATGGCCTTACAGAACGACTCAACCAAACCCTTGAGCAATATCTTCGTTGTTATATATCTCATCTGCAGGATGACTGGTCATCCTATTTACCTTTGGCTGAATTCTGTTATAACAATACTACTTCTACATCTACTAAACTATCCCCATTCTTCGTTACTTATGGATATCATCCTACTACTATTTCATTGTCCTCTCAACAAGTGAACTCTCCCTCAGCATTGGATTTCGCAACTACCCTACAAGAAAGACTTAACATCCTGAAAAAACATCTTTCGGAAGCTAAAGATTATCAAAAAAGGTTATATGATACCCATCACACTGCTAGCCCGGCTTATCAGATTGGAGATTTGGTACTACTCTCGACAAAGAATCTCAAACTGTCAGTTCCTAGCAAAAAGTTAGCAAATCAATATTTGGGTCCTTTTAAGATTTCTAAAATAATCAACCTCAATGCTGTGAGATTAGAGCTTCCCCAGGATTTTAAGATTCACCCCT
>NC_069504.1:124518275-124598275 GCF_027579735.1 Bombina bombina | reverse complement strand
TCAGCCTCAGAGAAATTAGGCTTGGATGGTTGAAAGGACCCTGAATTAGAAGGTCCTGCCTCAGAGGCAGAGACCATGGTGGACAGGACGACATGTCCACTAGGTCTGCATACCAGGTCCTGCGTGGCCACGCAGGCGCTATCAGAATCACCGATGCTCTCTCCTGTTTGATCCTGGCAATCAGTCGAGGTAGCAACGGAAAAGGTGGAAACACATAAGCCATGTGGAAAACCCAAGGGGCTGCTAGTGCATCTACCAGCACTGCTCCCGGGTCCCTGGACCTGGATCCGTAACAAGGAAGCTTGGCGTTCTGGCGAGACGCCATGAGATCCAGATCTGGTTCACCCCAACGATGAATCAGTTGAGCGAAGACCTCCGGATGAAGTTCCCACTCCCCCGGATGACAAGTCTGGCGACTTAGAAAATCCGCCTCCCAGTTCTCCACGCCTGGGATGTAGAGACTCTGCCCAGCGAATTATCTTCGAGACTTCCAACATCGCTAGGGAACTCCTGGTTCCCCCTTGATGATTGATGTAAGCCACAGTCGTGATGTTGTCCGACTGAAATCTGATGAACCTCAGTGTTGCTAACTGAGGCCAAGCTAGAAGAGCATTGAATATTGCTCTTAATTCCAGAATGTTTATTGGTAGGAGTTTCTCCTCCTGAGTCCACGATCCCTGAGCCTTCAGGGAGTTCCAGACTGCACCCCAGCCTAGTAGGCTGGCATCTGTTGTTACAATCGTCCAATCTGGTCTGCGAAAAGTCATTCCTTTGGACAGATGGACCCGCGACAACCACCAGAGAAGAGAATCTCTGGCCTCCTGGTCCAGATTCAGTAAAGGGGACAGATCTGAGTAATCCCCATTCCACTGACTTAGCATGCATAGTTGCAGCGGTCTGAGATGTAGGCGCGCAAATGGCACTATGTCCATTGCCGCGACCATTAAGCCGATTACTTCCATGCACTGAGCTACTGATGGGCTTGGAATGGAATGAAGGACACGGCAAGCATTTAGGATTTTTGATAACCTGGACTCCGTCAGGTAAATCTTCATCTCTACAGAATCTATTAGAGTCCCTAGAAAGGGAACCCTTGTGAGTGGGAACAGAGAACTCTTTTCCATGTTCACTTTCCACCCATGCGACCTCAGAAATGCTAGAACTATCTCTGTATGAGACTTTGCATTTTGAAAACTTGACGCTTGTATCAGAATGTCGTCTAGGTACGGAGCCACCGCTATGCCTCGCGGTCTCAGTACTGCCAGAAGCGAGCCCAGAACCTTTGTAAAAATTCTCGGGGCCATAGCCAACCCGAAGGGAAGAGCTACAAACTGGTAATGCCTGTCTAGAAAGGCAAACCTTAGGTACCGATAATGATCTTTGTGAATCGGTATGTGAAGGTAGGCATCCTTTAAGTCCACTGTGGTCATATACTGACCCTCTTGGATCATGGGTAGGATGGTTCGAATAGTTTCCATTTTGAACGATGGAACCCTTAGGAATTTGTTTAAGATCTTCAGGTCCAAGATTGGCCTGAAGGTTCCCTCTTTTTTGGGACCCACAAACAGATTTGAGTAAAAACCTTGTCCTTGTTCCGTCTGCGGAACCGGGTGGATCACTCCCATTACTAAGAGGTCTTGTACACATCGTAGAAATGCCTCTTTCTTTATTAGGTTTGTTGATAACCTTGACAGATGAAATCTCCCTTGTGGAGGAGAAGTTTTGAAGTCCAGAAGGTATCCCTGAGATATGATCTCCAACGCCCAGGGATCCTGGACATCTCTTGCCCAGGCCTGGGCGAAGAGAGAAAGTCTGCCCCCCACTAGATCCGTTTCCGGATAGGGGGCCCTCTCTTCATGCTGTCTTAGGGGCAGAAGTAGGTTTTCTGGCCTGCTTGCCCTTGTTCCAGGACTGGTTGCCTTTCCAACCCTGTCTGTAACGAGTAGCAGTCCTTCCTGTTTTGGAGCGGAGGAAGTTGATGCTGCTCCTGCCTTGAAATTACGAAAGGCACGAAAATTAGACTGTTTGGCCTTTGATTTGGCCCTGTCCTGAGGAAGGGTGTGACCCTTACCTCCAGTAATGTCAGCAATAATTTCTTTCAAGCCGGGCCCGAATAAGGTTTGCCCTTTGAAAGGAATATTAAGCAATTTAGATTTAGAAGTTACATTTGCTGACCAGGATTTAAGCCATAGCGCTCTGCGCGCCTGGATGGCGAATCCGGAGTTCTTATCCGTTAGTTTGGTTAAATGCACAACGGCATCCGAAACAAATGCATTAGCTAGCTTAAGGGCTTTAAGCTTGTTCATAATCTCATCCAATGGTGCTGTGCGAATAGCCTCTTCCAGAGACTCAAACCAGAATGCCGCTGCAGCAGTGACGGGCGCAATGCAAGCAAGGGGCTGTAATATAAAACCTTGTTGAACAAACATTTTCTTAAGGTAACCTTCTAATTTTTTATCCATTGGATCTGAGAAAGCACAACTATCCTCCACCGGGATAGTGGTACGCTTGGCTAAAGTAGAAACTGCTCCCTCCACCTTAGGGACCGTCTGCCATAAGTCTCGTGTGGTGGCGTCTATTGGGAACATTTTTCTAAATATCGGAGGAGGGGAAAAGGGCACACCGGGTCTATCCCACTCCTTGCTAATAATCTCTGTAAGCCTTTTAGGTATAGGAAAAACGTCAGTACACACCGGTACCGCATAGTATTTATCCAGCCTACATAATTTCTCTGGGATTGCAACCATGTCGCAATCATTCAGAGCCGCTAACACCTCCCCTAGCAATACACGGAGGTTCTCAAGCTTAAATTTAAAATTTGAAATTTCTGAATCCGGTCTCCCCGGATCAGATCCGTCACCCACAGAATGAAGCTCTCCGTCCTCATGTTCTGCAAATTGTGACGCAGTATCGGACATGGCTCTCGTGTCATCGGCGCGCTCTGTCCTAAACCCAGAGCTATCGCGCTTGCCTCTTAACTCAGGCAAATTAGATAATACCTCTTTCATAACATTAGCCATATCATGCAAAGTGATTTGTAAGGGCCTTGATGTACTTGGCGCCACAATCTCACGCACCTCCTGAGCGGGAGGCGAAGGTACTGACACGTGAGGAGAGTTAGTCGGCATAACTTCCCCCTCGTTGTCTGGTGATAATTTCTTTACCAGTAAAGACTGATTTTTATTTAAAGTAACATCAATACAATTGGTACACATATTTCTATTGGGCTCCACATTGGCTTTTAAACATAATGAACAAGTAGATTCATCTGTATCAGACATGTTTAAACAGACTAGCAATGAAGGCTAGCAAGCGTGGAAAAAATCTTTCAATAAATTTACAAGCAATAGAAAAAACGCTGCAGCGCTTTTAAAAACACAAAAAACTGTCACAGTTGAAATAACAATGAACTAATTCAGTTATAGCCAACAATTTTAACAGTAAATGTATGAATTTAGCAGAGGATTGCACCCACAAGCAAACGGATGATTAACTCCTCAATACCCAAAAACGGATAATCAATTTATGATTTAACGCTTTTATCACAGTCAAACACACTGTCACAGGTCTGCTGTGACTGATTACCTCCCTCAAAAATGAATTTTGAAGACCCCTGAGCTCTCTGGAGATGTCCTGGATCAAGGAGGAAGAAGCAGGGAGAATTTTAACTGCGCAACAAGGCGCTAAAAAAGGCCCCTCCCACTCTATATTACAACAGTGGGAGACCTGTTACAACGGTTTCTATGCAGAAATATACGTTAGCCATATGGAAAAAAATCATGCCCAAAAAGATTTATCACCAAAGTACCTCACAAAACGAATAACATGCCAGTAAACGTTTTAAAAACAACTTTCCGTTGTTATGCAAAGTTATCACTAAGCCTGCTACCAGTCGCTTCTACTGCAGTAAAGGCTCATACATTTATTTCAGTATTAACAGTATTTTCTCAGTCAAATTCTAGTCCCTAGAAAATAACTCAACTGCGCATACATTTATCAGCCTGATACCAGTCGCTACTACTGCATTACTGCATTACTGCATTAAAGGCTGTACTTACATCATATGGGTACCAGCAGTGTTTTCTTAGTCAATTCCATTCCTAGAAAATATTACTGCACATACCTCATTTGCGGGGGACCCCGCATGCTATTCCCTTCCTCAGAAAAAAAGTGTATATTGTTTGATATTGAGCCCAGAAGAAAGGATTTAACCACTGTTGATAGCTCAGGAAATAGCTCTGACTCTGATGTACTGTCCATCTCACTGACACAACCACCATCCCAAATAGGTGGGTGGTCTCAAAAGACTTGAGAGGAAGAGGACACACGTCAGGGGAGGGGGTGGTAAAAGGAAGACCTCCCAGACCAAGGAGTATATGACAGCAGATATAATCAGCAACTAAAACTCCTATGAACTGACCCCCCTGGGAGACTAAGGTCATCAAGAGCGGCATCTCCGTCATTCCTACCACATACACAGAACCCTTTGCGATCTTGTTAGATATTGAAATGATTGAAAGAAACCTAAAATTAACAGAACATTTTGGAGTGAATCAGGGAGAAAACAATAAATTCAAACAAAAGAGACACTTTGATCCCACTAGCACAAATGCTAGTATTAAGACCTATACAAGATTACTCTTTGATCAAGTGAATGATACTCTCCCACAAGCACGACCAACATATATGAATAATCTACCTAAAGAAGAACAGGCGGCCCTAGGATTTGTTCTTCAGTGAAGTAGATAAGGGAGGGGCATTGGTGGTTTGGGATTACAAATATTACCAACATGAGGCCCTACAACAAATAAAAGACCAGGCTACCTATAGACAGTTATCACGGAAACCTACAAAAGTCTTTAAAGAACAAGTAGATTTGACTCTATTGAGATAATACAATGAAGGATGGTTGGATAAAAATCTTTTGGCCTACCTCACTTTACAGTTCCCAGTTTTCTATACATTGCCTATAAGGTGCATAATCATGTCACTCAACCACCTGGCAGACTGATGGTAGGCCAGATTACAAGTACAGCTTTATTTAACTCTCCCGCTTTAAACTTCAAAGGGCTCCAATGCACATATATATGTCTATACATGTGTACATATGCACAAATTTATGTACTATTTAGAGATGAATATGTATGAATCTCAATGATAAACCACTTTGCCTGCCTTTTTTTTCCTAACACCTAAGCACTTGTTTGTGCAATATTTTTTTTAATAATTTTTTTTAGATGGTGTTGTTATGACAGTTTAAGTGTACTTCTTAATGTATTTTGATGTGTTTTGTGACACTTTTTTGTTTTGCAAAACAGTTAACCAGAGCTCTGAGGTCACGTTAAACCGACACTTGTTAACTTTTTTTGCGCACAAGCAATCACGGTTACTTTCATCTTTCAATTCTAGCGAAAAACCCGACACACGCAAACACCCGCAATAAACCCCTTAAGCGTTAACGTGCCACTCGTTACCCTTAGCCACTTTTCTGAATAGCCTTCTGCAACCACTCGTCAGAAATATGCCATATTTTCTTCTTGATTCCATGACACTGATCAAAGATTTGAAAAAACTACCTCCTCTTCAGGGTGATGAATTGTTAGTAACCCTTGATGTGGTGAGCCTTTACACAGTGATTCCTAATGAGTTGGGTCTACAGGCAATTAGAAACATCTGTGTAGATACACATACGTCGGACTAGTAGTTGAATTGATCTTGGAGTTATTAAGCATGTGTCTAATGATGAACTACTTTAAGTTTGAAAATGATTTGTATCTGCAGCTGATGGGCACTGCAATGGGGTCAAATGTGGCCCCACCATATGCCATCTTATATATGGCTGAATTTGAACAACATATAACAAACGCTACATTGATGATCTCTTCACAATTTGGGATGGAATGGAATCAGAATTGTTGACATGGTTTAATCTCCTTAATGAAGTTGTACCTACTCTGCAATTTAAGATTAGTATGATCAACAAACAATAGATTTTCTCGATTTGAGAATTTATAAGAAGAATAGAGTTTATTTACAACTTTAGTTTGAAAGAGCAGGATAGAAATTCCATTTTGGAAGCAACCAGTTGCCATCCTCCGGCATTAAAGAGAGCTCTTCCTATCTCTCAGTTTAAATGAGTTATTCATAACAGTGAACATTCAGAATGTCCCTCTTTTTGAAAAAAGATCAAGACACTATCTTAAAGGACACTATGTATAGAGAGAGTGACAATAGGATGACCTTTTTGACAAACTAATCAGTTGAGAAAAATTAATTGCCTGCTATACTTGATTGACATGTTATAAATATGGATACCACATTACCCTTTAGTGGCATGGGACCCCATGAGTAGGATATAAAAGATCTAGATCAATAAGAGATACCCTAGTGAGGGTGAATCCTAGAGAGAGTTAGAAGTCCTTGACTTGGTTGGATTAACCTAAACCAGATTGCTTTAAGTGTCTATGATGTACCACATGTAATGGCCTTATGAATGCAAAGTTTTTTTGTACACCCATGGACAAACAAAAGATTCCTACATCAAGTACCGAGTGACTTGTACAACTAAATATATAGTCTACTTACTACATTGTCCATGTGGACTGTTCTGTGTAAAGAAGATGTTAGATGACTTGCGGACCCATGTCGCCAATCATAGAATAGCCATTAGGGCTGCCATTAAAAATCAGGGCTCAGAAGAACCAGTGGCAAGACATTTTGCCATGGTTGGCCATACTGTTACAGATTTAAGATATGTCATTATTGACCATGTACCACCTCTTACTAGGGGTGGAGACAGAGGAAAACTGTTGTTGCAGCCTGAATCCAAGTGGATATTCACCCTGGACATGGTGGTGCCTAAGGGATTAAAAGCACACCTGGATTGGCACTGCTTTTTGTGAATAGGTTTATTAAGGATATGATCAGTAATAATATGCTTTGATAGATAGGATCATCACTAACATGAATAAGGAATTTAATCTGTAAATGTGGATAAACTAACTTTAATCTGCAAATGTGGTTAGGCTAACTAGATTTGCAATACTTAGATTAGTAATACTTGATTATCACTAATTTATATATAAATATTGCGCAAAGTGACTAGGCAATGCAGATTAATAATCCATACAGTATAAGGGATGATGACATCACTTATATGCTAACATGTTCATCTATTGTGTTATAACATTATGCTGCTTTCTCTTATATTCAGGTAGTAGTCACTGATGTCGCTTCCGGTTCCGGGATTTCCGGATGCAACATAGATGTTGGTATGGGGATCACTATATATTTCAGTTATGTGTACACTGTTGTTTTTAGTCAGAAGATGGGGATAACCCCCCCCCCCGAAACATCACTATGTTAGCCTATGTTTTTAAGTTCAGATGAGTGCTTCGCTACTAGGTTGCATGTATATATATTGTATATATATTATTTTTACTCGCGTAGTAAATTGCTTTTTGTATCAAACCCAGTGAATGCAATCTTTTTTGGACATACACATTTATTTCCATTGTTTCCAAGCAAATCTCTTCAGTGGTGCTGGGACTGACTGTAGACACAAATTAATTTTTAAAGACATCTTTTCACCAACAAATACCTTTATTACTAAGTGGATTATATTTCTAGGGCTTTTAATGAGTGACAAGCCAACCTCACCTATCAATGTCTTCAGAAAACCTGCATATGGATTTTAATAGACTGGAATGGATGACAACCAAGGTAAATAAATAAATTAATTACACTTTTTTATATATATTTCTCTGACACTGATTATTTTTTTTAGTGCTCTACAGCGGATTTTGTGCCTGAATCTCTATTGTGTAAAACTTCTTGCTGCTGTCTTTCTCTTCCTCTGATTTAACCACAAGTTGTATCCTTTTGCTCAACTACGTTTTATTCTTTAACATGCCCTATGGAACTTTTGACATATGTTTCTGAATGGAGAAAGTGTTTCTAAGAATTTAGTGAAACCTTCCAGAAGAAACAAGACATTGCAATTATGTTACTAAAAATAAGGTAATTTATTAGAATACATTTCTCCAATTACTAGAGCTTGTCATCTTGCACAGTTTGACATAATAAAAATTTCCAGTTTTTACCATGTATTGTTACATTCAGAGTGAAACAGAAAGTCACGTTCTTATTACAAGAATGGTCATGCAGTAAAAATATCTTCCAGCATTTTAGTTTTTTATCGAATGTATAGGAACATATTTCAAAAATAGAAAGAAAGGGGCGTGTCTCTGGGCAGTGACCTGAGCGGTCACAATTTCAGAAGCTGTGGGTAGATCGCTGATAAACCACCACCTATCAGTTGAAGATTAAACCATCCATCCTCAAAGTTGAAATAAACAATATCTACAGTCACTGCTGAGCCAGTCGATATCATTTTTATGAGGTTCTACTGCAGTTACCTAAACCGGAGCGTTAAGCCCTATGGCAGCCCCCACAAGGTGAAACTCTCAACCCCCCCCCCGGGTATACGGGGGAAGTAGTACAGGATCACTACCCATCTTGTGACTTAGGGAACTATTTTAGATAATTTCAAACCTAAGTGCCGTGGGAGAGATTGTGAGGGGAGACTATGTGCAAAAGTGACTGATAATATTCCAAGATGGCGATCGCCACGCATCTCCTACTAAAAGAAGTAGATGACCTTCTGTGTGATCACTATAAGTAGCTTTCTACACTAATTGCTAGGGAATGGGGGAGCCTGCGGAACATACTAAATCCACCACTGGCTGAGGAAAAAGTACAACTAGTCCAGCAGTGACCAACTATTGGCACACAGCTTATGTCGGATGGATCTAAGGACACCTCTAGTTGCCCCTTAAGAGAGAACCAAATAAAGGAGCAGAAGCCTACCCAGAAAGAATGCTATCCAGCTGACGTGCACTCAGATCTATCGGACAGTGCATCTGAACTAACTACATCTTCTAAATCACTCCTAACTAACCTACCGACTAAGATGCCTAGAGATACCCTCCTAAAAGACTTTGTGGTCGCTACTTGGAAATAACAATGCCACCAATATGATCCCTAACTCCTAATGACCATGAAACTAGTTGGCAATGGCCACAAGGGAACCCTTTTGCTAGATACAATTTGAAGCCATGGCCCCTGTGGCTGTCAATTAATAATGCTACAAGTTTAGCTGCCTGCCACACATCATACGGTACCCTAACAAATACGAGGTCTGGCATTGGGTGAATCTGCAGAAATTCAAATGCAATAGCAGGTTGAAACATGGCACTCCAAAGAAATCCGGTTACTTGAAGACATCCTTATACTTGTGGGAGATCTGCTGTTGCGAACTGTGCCTGTCTGTCTCAAGCCTACACATAAAGTCCCTTATCCATGTTTGAGTGTACCTTAATGACGGCTAACGACCCTGAAGGATGAGGTTCACTACCTGCCATCTTATTCTTATAATGTGTTGCCCAGATTGACTCTCAGATACACAGACAAATTTACTTCTCTAATGTACCTCTACCAGAGACTCATTGTTTGTTACTATTATCTTTCCTCTGCCCAGAAAGTATATAACCTTAGGTTTCTCTTTTTTTTTTTACTCCCTTTCATACAACTTAGTGAATTTGAGGTCATCAATGAGGTCAGTTTTTATTGTACAGCAATTGATTTTAGTATTATCTAAGCTCAACCCTACAGGCTTTATTGTACTATGTGTAATCTCCCCAACTGTTTTGTGATGGTTGCCAAACTAAGAATTAGATGCAAATATAAGCTTACTAAATAGCGGCAGATAGATCACACAAAACTCGCCCCTTATTTTCACTGTTGTGTGTTGGCGGCCGCGATAGCATGACAGATATTTGCTTAATCTACAGTAGTTTCTAATTGACAAGCAATAAACCCTTTAGCTGGGGTATGATACTTAAGTATATTATCCATTCAGGAGGCATCTAATAACCTTGACTACCTAGGCTTATGTTAACCCCTAGCATATTCTTCCCCCACGGTTCCTACAGTTTACATGTTTCTCTAATTATTTTTATTTATCTACCATAGCATGTGATTTACTGGGTTTTAACATTTACAAAGTTCTTTTTATTTCTGTAAAGTCCAAGATCTCACTTTTAGACAGGTACAGTATATAACAGATACAAATAAGAGTATTTTCCGTTAACATCAATAGTGAGGGGTCCAAAAGTGCTCAGTTCTAATTTTTTTTTTTAGATTTCTATCAATTTGGACCCATAAAATGATTATACAAAAATGTGATACCTATTAATAGTAAAATGCGGTTCACCAATTGGGGCCCAAAAGTGGCCCCATTTTGTTTCAGTTTGCCTACCGTAGCTCTATAACTTACTCCTTAATTGAGGTCCAAGAGTGGCCTCATGTGTTAGTAGGTGGGTATACAGTAAGTTTGGCTAAAGATGTGTACACCAAAGCTGAGATTTGTCATATAATCATATAATCTATATGTCTGCTAATCTTTACTGGTTGGAAACAATTTTTATGTTTCTCACACAATGACATTCACTGTTTGTATGCCGTGATTTGAACCTTAATAAAAATAAAAAATAAAAAATAGAAAGAAATATAACAATACTTTGATTGACACTATGGGGTCAATTTATTAAGCAGTGAATGCTGCTTCCGACCCTCTTAATTTCAGGTCCCCCTGAAACGGAAATTAAAGGGACAGTCTAGTATAAATTAAACTTTCATTATTCAGATTGGACTTTTAATTTTAATCAACTTTCAAATTTTCTTATTTCTTTTGGTATTCTTAGTTTAAACTAAACATAGGTAGGCTCATATGCTAATTTCTAAGCCTTTGAGGGCTGCCTCTTATCACATGCTTTTTAAATCTCTTTTCAACACAAAGAGACAGAAAGTACACATGGGCCATATAGATAACACTGTGTTCAGGCACAGGGGGTTATTTAAGATTTAGCACAAAACAAAGCTAAATGCAAGACAATAGATAATAAACAGTCAGTCATGTGATCAGGGGGCTGGAAGAAGTTTCCTAGATACAAGGTAATCACAGAGGTAACAAGTATATTATTATAACTGTGTTGGTTATGCAAAACTGGGGAATGGGTAATAAAGGGATTAGCTATCTTTTAAAACAATAACAATTCTATGGTAGACTGTCCCTTTAAGAAGCAGCGGTCTGCCACCTTTTACAATACCATTGGGATGATTGATGGCCCCTGCTAGCGCCTGATTGGCCGCCGGTGAGCAGGGGGCGACGTTGCACAAGCATTTGACTAGAAATGCTTGTGCAATGTTAAATGCCGATAGCGTATGCTGTCTGCATTTAATGAGGTCGAGTGGACATGATTCGCTACAGCGAATCATGACTGCTCGACCAATGTTAAATCTACCCCTAAAGATGAATGTAAAAAAATAATAAAAATAATAAAATAAAAAACTAACAATTATTTCAAGTAGTTTTATTCTTGTGGCCTTCTATTTGGAATTGGGTATGCAAATATTCTGAAAATTATCACTTGGTTATTAATATCCAAAGATTTAAACAAGAGCAAAAGAGAAAGACATTTTTTAGGAATATGTGGGGAAAATAAATATTTCTCTAAAAAAAAATATATAAAAAAAAAATGTTTTGCTTTGGAATCTTTGTACAAATGGGTGAGTGGACAAGGCTTCTGACTTGAAAACCTGTGTGCCCCCTTCATGCAGAACTGGCAACTGACACTGTACGTCTCATGCTCAAATGTACCATTGCACGAGGACTTCCTCACGCAACACAGCCCCCTTCTCTCGCAAGACCAATCACGCAAGAGCAGAGGTTTCAGAGAGGGTAAGAGGCAGCGTGCACAGCTTTGTGCATTGAGGAGTTAGATTAAAAGTATGGAGGTTTTTAATGGAAGGCTACAAATACTGACTTTAATACTGTAAATTATCATTTACTTCTTAACCACTAAAAGTAGTCTAAATTTTTTTACAGTCATATTACTGAGTGTTTCCAAATAATATAGACACTAAGGGGAAGATAACAGCTCTTTAGGATACACAGAAAGCTAGTGAGCTTCTAAAAACCACACACACTTAATTTCAATCTTGAAAACAGGAAAAAACTGACATACAGGGAGTGCAGAATTATTAGGCAAGTTGTATTTTTGAGGATTAATTTTATTATTGAACAACAACCATGTTCTCAATTAACCCAAAAAACTCATTAATATCAAAGCTGAATAGTTTTGGAAGTAGTTTTTAGTTTGTTTTTAGTTATAGCTATTTTAGGGGGATATCTGTGTGTGCAGGTGACTATTACTGTGCATAATTATTAGGCAACTTAACCCCTTAATGACAACTGACGTACCAGGTACGTCATGCATTAACAAGCAGTTAATGACAATGGACGTACCTGGTACGTCAGTTGTCTAACAGAGTGCTGGAAGTGATCACAATCGCTTCCAGCAGCTCTGAGGGTATTGCAGTGATGCCTCGATATGGAGGCATCCTGCAATACCTCTTTACAAGCCTCCGATGCAGAGAGAGCCACTCTGTGGCCCTCTCTGCACCGGTAGTGATGGTGCCGATGGTGCCTTTGTCCGGTGGGAGGAGGGAGCGTGTGCGCGCGCGTGCACGATGCGTGCGCGCGTGTACGTTGGTGCGCGTGCACGTGGGCGCGCATGCGCGCATTAGCCACACTGACACCAATGAAGGAAGGGGGAAAAAAAAAAGTTAAAAAAAAAGTTTAAAAAAAAGTTTTTTTTTTTTTTTTTTTACATATTAAAGGATCTGGGAGGGGGAGAGGGTGGGGGTATTGTGGGGGGGCTGCTACACTACAGAAATAATTAAATATACAAATAAAAGTTATAAATAAAATTTAAATAGTTTGGTTTGTGGAGCCAAACTGGGTACTGGCAGACAGCTGCCAGTACCCAAGATGGTGGTAATTAGGTAGGGGAGAGGGTTAGAGAGCTGGAGGGGGGGATCAGGGAGGTTGGTGCTAAGGCAGGGGTCCATCACAACTAAAATATTTTATAATTTTTATTTAAAAAAAAAAAAAACTCTTTTATTTAGTACTGGCAGACTTTCTGCCAGTACTTAAGATGGCGGTAACAATTGTGGGGTGGGGGAGGGAAGAGAGCTGTTTGGGAGGGATCAGGGGGTGGGATGTGTCAGGTGGGAGGCTGATCTCTAAAATTAACCCTGCAAGCTCCCTACAAGCTACCTAATTTAACCCCTTCACTGCTGGGCATAATTCACGTGTGGTGCGCAGCAGCATTTAGCGGCCTTCTAATTACCAAAAAGCAACGCCAAAGCCATATAAGTCTGCTATTTCTGAACAAAGGGGATCCCAGAGAAGCTTTTAAAACAATTTCTGCCATAATTGCACAAGCTGTTTGTAAATAATTTCAGTGAGAAACCTAAAATTGTGAAAAATGTAAAGTTTTTTTTTTTATTTGCTCGCATTTGGTGGTGAAATGGTGGCATAAAATATACCAAAATGGGCCTAGATCAATACTTGGGGTTGTCTACTACACTACAGCTAAAATTAACCCTACAAGCTCCCTAATTAACCCCTTCACTCCTGGGCATAAAACATGTGTGGTGCGCAGCGGCATTTAGCGGCCTTTTAATTACCAAAAAGCAACCACAAAGCCATATGAGTCTGTTATTTCTGAAAAAGGGGATCCCAGAGAAGCATTTACAACCATTTGTGCCATAATTGCAGAAGCTGTTTGTAAATAATTTCAGTGGGAAACCTAAAGTTTTTGACAAAATTTGTGAAAAAGTGAACTTTTTTTTTTTTTTTTTTATCGCATTTGGCGGTGAAATGGTGGCATGAAATATACCAAAATGGGCCTAGATCAATACTTTGGGATGTCTTCTAAAACAAAATATATACATGTCAAGGGATATTCAGGTATTCCTGACAGATATCAGGGTTCCAAAGTAACTAGCGCCCATTTTGAAAAAAAGTGGTTTGGAAATAGCAAAGTTCTACTTGTATTTATTGCCCCATAAATTGCAAAAAAAGCAAAGAACATGTAAACATTGGGTATTTCTAAACTCAGGACAAAATTTATAAACTATTTAGCATGGTGTTTTTTGGTGATTGTAGATGTGTAACAGATTTTGGGGGTCAAAGTTAGAAAAAGTGTGTTTTTTTCCATTTTTTCCTCATATTTTATCAATTTTTTTTAGTAAATTATAAGATATGATGAAAATAATGGTATCTTTGGAAAGTCCATTTAATGACGAGAAAAACGGTATATAATATGTGTGGGTACAGTAAACGAGTAAGAGGAAAATTACAGCTAAACGCAAACACTGCAGAAATGTAACAATAGCCATTGTCATTAAGGGTAAGAAAATTGAAAAATGGTCCGGTCATTAAGGGGTTAACAAAAAACAAATATATACTCATTTCAATTATTTATTTTTACCAGTGAAACCAATATAACATCTCAACATTCACAAATATACATTTCTGACATTCAAAAACAAAACAAAAACAAATCAGTGACCAATATAGCCACCTTTCTTTGCAAGGACACTCAATAGCCTGCCATCCATGGATTCTGTCAGTGTTTTGATCTGTTCACCATCAACATTGCGTGCAGCAGCAACCACAGCCTCCCAGACACTGTTCAGAGAGGTGTACTGTTTTCCCTCCTTGTAAATCTCACATTTGATGATGGACCACAGGTTCTCAATGGGGTTCAGATCAGGTGAACAAGGAGGCCATGTCATTAGATTTTCTTCTTTTATACCCTTTCTTGCCAGCCACGCTGTGGAGTACTTGGACGCGTGTGATGGAGCATTGTCCTGCATGAAAATCATGTTTTTCTTGAAGGATGCAGACTTCTTCCTGTACCACTGCTTGAAGAAGGTGTCTTCCAGAAACTGGCAGTAGGACTGGGAGTTGAGCTTGACTCCATCCTCAACCCGAAAAGGCCCCACAAGCTCATCTTTGATGATACCAGCCCAAACCAGTACTCCACCTCCACCTTGCTGGCATCTGAGTCGGACTGGAGCTCTCTGCCCTTTACCAATCCAGCCACGGGCCCATCCATCTGGCCCATCAAGACTCACTCTCATTTCATCAGTCCATAAAACCTTAGAAAAATCAGTCTTGAGATATTTCTTGGCCCAGTCTTGACGTTTCAGCTTGTGTGTCTTGTTCAGTGGTGGTCGTCTTTCAGCCTTTCTTACCTTGGCCATGTCTCTGAGTATTGCACACCTTGTGCTTTTGGGCACTCCAGTGATGTTGCAGCTCTGAAATATGGCCAAACTAGTGGCAAGTGGCATCTTGGCAGCTGCACGCTTGACTTTTCTCAGTTCATGGGCAGTTATTTTGCGCCTTGGTTTTTCCACACGCTTCTTGCGACCCTGTTGACTATTTTGAATGAAACGCTTGATTGTTCGATGATCACGCTTCAGAAGCTTTGCAATTTTAAGAGTGCTGCATCCCTCTGCAAGATATCTCACTATTTTTGACTTTTCTGAGCCTGTCAAGTCCTTCTTTTGACCCATTTTGCCAAAGGAAAGGAAGTTGCCTAATAATTATGCACACCTGATATAGGGTGTTGATGTCATTAGACCACACCCCTTCTCATTACAGAGATGCACATCACCTAATATGCTTAATTGGTAGTAGGCTTTCGAGCCTATACAGCTTGGAGTAAGACAACATGCATAAAGAGGATGATGTGGTCAAAATACTCATTTGCCTAATAATTCTGCACTCCCTGTACAAACAGACAAAGCTGATACTGTCTAACTTATTTTGACTTATACTGCCTTAATCATAGACATAACACATTGACAATAAAGTCATGTTTAGTTTATAAAATCAGCCTCAATGGCTATCACTCAGCTAGATTATGAGTTTTGAGCGATATAGGGAAATTAACGACCGCAACATTTTCAGTGTTATTTCACCTCCCTATAGCGCTGCTATTACAAGTTTTAAAAAAGCAGGCTTGCGCGGGCGATATGGTGGCGTTGAGCTCCATACCGCACTGAAATCAAGTGCTGCTTTGACGAGCTCATGCACGATTTCAATGGGGAGAGACGGCAAAAAAAGTCTAACACCTGTGATCGCGGAAACAAAAGCTCTGTAACGCAGCCCCATTGATGTCTATGGGGAAAGAAAAATGTACGTTTAAACCTAACACCCTAACATAAACCCAGAGTCTAAACACCCTTAATCTGCTGTCCCTAACATCGCCGCCACCTACCTTACAGTTATTAAACCCTAATCTGCCACCCGATATCGCCGTCACCTACATAAGTAATTAACCACTAATCTGCTGCCCCTATATCGCCACCACCTGCATACAGTTATTAACCCCTAATCTGCCACCCGATATCGCCGTCACCTACATAAGTTATTAACCCCTAATCTGCTGCCCCTAACATCGCCGCCACCTACATTACAGTTATTAACCTCTAATCTGCCGCCCCCAATGTCGCCGGCTCTATACTAAAGTTATTAACCCCTAAACCTAACCCTAACGTAACCCTAAGCCTAAATCTAACCCTAACGTAACCCTAACAGCCCCTAACTTAAATAAATCTAAATAAACTTTACAATTATTAACTAAAACTAAATACATACCTGTAAAAAAAAAAAAACTAAACTACCTACAATATAACTAATAGTTATATTGTAGCTGTCTTATGTTTTATTTTTATTTCACAGGTAAGTTTGTATTTATTTTAACTAGGTAGACTAGTTAGCAAATTGCTATTAACTATTTACTAGCTACCAAGTTAAAATAAATACACAGTTACCTGTAAAATAAAACCTAAACTACCTTACACTAAAAACTAACATTACATTAAAATAAATTATTAAAATACAATTTTACAAAAAAATAAACACTAAATTACAAAAAATAAAAAACCACATTATCAAAAATAAAAATAAATTACTCTTAATCTAATAGCCCTATCAAAATAACCCCCCCCCAAAAAAAATAAAAAAAAAACCCTAGCCCACACTAAACTGCCAATGGCCCTTAAAGGGACAGTCTACACCTTAGTCATCTTAAAGTCTTACCTTGCAAAAAGTCTCCTGCACCTTATCTAGATCATGGAGCAGGAACAGTAAAACAGTTATTTTGAAATGAATATTGTTTTTGGCCAGTTTGAAATGGCTGTCAAGCTCCACCCAACGATGACAACACAATCTGGGCTGCATCTATGCACTCTGCTGAATAGCATTGAAAGTCTGTTGAATCTAACTAGTGAGCCTTTATTGATTGGAAGCAATATGCAGCCCAGATCGTGATGTCATGGGTGGGTGGAGCTTGGCAGCCATTTCAAACTGGCCAGAAACTATTCATTTCAAAATAACTGTTTTACCATTCCTGCTGCATCATATAGAAAAGGTGCAGGAGAATTTTTGCAACTTAATCTAAGGTAAGACTTTAAGATGACTAAGGTGTAGACTGTCCCTTTAAAGGCCCTTTTGCGGGGCATTTCCCCAAAGAAATCAGCTCTTTTACCTGTAAAAAAAAATAATACAAACACCACCCACCCAACCAAACCCCACTAATAAAATAAATAAACCTAAACTAAACATTGCCCTGAAAAGGGCATTTGGATGGGCATTGCCATTAAAATGGCATTTAGTTCTTTAACATTGCCCAAAACCCTAACCTAAAAAAAAAACCCACACGGAGCGGGTCCATCTTCGAGACATCCAGCGCAGGGGCAGCAGATTAGGGGTTAATAACTGTAATGTAGGTGGCGTTAATAACTGATTGCAACAGCCAATAGGATTTTTTTCCCCTTTAATTCCTATTGGCTGATAGAAATATTTCAGCCAATAGGAATGTAAGGGACGCCATCTTGGATGACATCACTTAAAGGGAACCTTCATTTTCCAGCAACAACCGTAAAAAGAGGATGCTCCGCAACGGATGTCTTGAAGATGGACCCTCTCCGCGCCGGATGGATGAAGATAGAAGATGCCATCTGGATGAAGATTTCTTTCCGTTTGGATGAGGACTTCGCCGGTTGGATGAAGATCGAAGAGGCCGCATGGATGAAGACCTTCTTGCCGCTTGGATGAGGACGGATGTTCTGACTTCGATAACTGTAAGTGGATCGTCGGGGGTTAGTGTTAGGTTTTTAAAGGGTTTTTCGGGTGTTTTTTTTCTCTAGGTTAGGGTATTGGGCAATGTAAAAGAGGGCAATTGCCCTTTTCAGGGCAATGTTTATCTTAGGTTTATTTAGATAGGTTTTTATTTGGGGGGTTTGGTTGGGTGGGTGGTGGTTTTTACTGTTGTGGGGTGTTTGTATATTTTTTTACAGGTAAAAGAGCGGTTTCTTTGGGCAATACCCTGCAAAAGGCCCTTTTAAGGGCCATTGGCAGTTTAGTGTAGGCTATGGTTTTTTTATTTTGGGGCACTTTTTTAATTTGTTAGGGCTATTAGATTAGGAGTAATTCGTTTTTATTTTTGATAATGTTTTTTTTTATTTTTTGTAATTTAGTAAATTGTATTTTATTAATTTAATTTATTTCATTTTATTGTAATGTTAGTTTTTTAGTGTAAGGCAGGTTAGGTTTTATTTTACAGGTAAGTTTGTATTTATTTTAACTAGGTAGTTAGTAAATAATTAACAACTATTTACTAACTAGTCTACCTAGTTAAAATAAATACAAACTTACCTGTGAAATAAAAATAAAACCTAAGCTAGCTACAATGTTACTATTAGTTATTTTGTAGCTAGCTTAGGTTTTTTTTTACAGGTAAGAATTTAGTTTTAAATAGGAATTATTTAGTTAATAATTGTAAGGTTTATTTAGATTTATTTTAATTATATTTAAGTTAGGGGGTGTTAGGCTTAGGTTTGGGGTTAATATATTTATTTAGAGTTAGTGCTGTGGGAGGTCAGAGGTTTAGGGGTTAATAATTTATTTTAGTATATTTCGTTGTGGGGGGCTTGCGGTTTAGTGGTTAATAGGTTTATTATAGCGGCGGTGTGGGTGGACGGCAGATTAGGGGTTAATAATTTTATTTTAGTGTTTGCGATGTGGGAGGGCAGCAGCTTAGGGGTTAATAAGTTTATTATAGTGGCGACAATGTCGGGGAGCAGCGGAATGGGGTTAATCATTTTTTAGTGGTGGCGATGTCTGGAGCGGCAGATTAGGGGTTAATAATTTTATTTTAGTGTTTGCGATACGGGAGGGCCTCGGTTTAGGGGTTAATAGGTAGTTTATGGGTGTTTAGTGTACTTTGTAGCAGTTTAGTTACAAGTTTTATGTTACAGCTTTGTAACGTAAAACTCATAGCTACTGACTTTAGATGGCGGTATGGATCTTGTAGTTATAAAGTGTACCGCTCACTTTTTGGCCTCCCAGGCAAACTTGTAATACCGGCGCTATGGGAGTCCCATTGAAAAATGACTTTTTTAAAAGTGCGGTACTGAGGTTGCGTGACAGCCAAAAAGGTGTGCGGTACAGCTATACCTACAAGACTTGCAATAGCAGCGTTAGGAAAAAAGCAGCGTTATGAAGCATAACAATGCTTTTTCACTCATAACGCAAAACTCGCAATCTAGCTAATTGTCTTTTGAATTTTTATCCTTATGAAGACAAACAACTTGACATACTGATGTTACTTAACTCTTTGGCTGCTAAGCTATTTCCCACCTGGGTGCTAAGCTGGATTTGAGTTTTATCTTTTTTTTACTTTTTTTTAAAAATATATTTATTTATTTCTTTTTTCAGATCCCCAAGACTTATAACGTTGAAAAGGTTAGGCAATTCTTCTTGGTGGTCTGTAGCTGCTTAGATGCCTGAGATACAGGCTTTTAAGCAGCATGCCCCATTTCCCTATATTCTCCATTGTTAATTTTAAATAAAGTTGCACAGTGACATCATCACGTCTTTGCATGTGACGTCACTGCACAAATCGTGACGCTCCGGCAATGCCTCTCACTATTCAGGCAAGATCGCCGGGGTGGGAGTAGGTGGGAGCCCCCAGATTGCCCTTAAGGTGGGTGAGTGCTAGTGACTGCTTTGAGCCGTCGTCAGCACCTGACTGGGACAATTTGCCACGGCTCAGAGCCATCGTTAGCACTCAAAGGGTTAAAGTAAAAATAATCATAAATCATTAAAGACTATGTACAATACTATTTATCCCCATAAGACAACATGTACATCATTGTTCAACAAGAACACCCGGTAAATAAGAATGGTTAATTTCACAATATATAAATATTATATAACTTTTGCACTTTTTGTTGTTAAACTGATGGTATATCCTAGCATTTCAAAAACGCTGTCACTTGACAACCGAGACTGCTAGGATGGACGTAGATCTATGTTATGCGGTACAATGGGCTATGTACCACATGACATAGATCTATGTCCATTTGGTAGGCGGGGTTAAGTAGACATGGAAGTCAAACTTAAACTTCAATTCTTGAGATACTGAGTACAATTAATCACTTTGCTACCAGGAATTTTAGAAAAAAACTGCCAAAAATACCAGATAATATTTAGCATTTTTGCAATCAATGCCTATCAAAACTGTATTTATTTATTTTTTAGTAGAAAACCCAAGGTATTGATCTAGGCCCATTTTGGTATATTTCATGCCACTGTTTCACCACCAAATTAATTAAATAATTTCAATACATTTGTGCAGTCATAAAACAAATGGTTGTAAAAGCTTCTCTGGGATCCCCTTTATTCAGAAATAGCAGACATACTGTACATGGCTTTGGAATTACTTTTTGGTAATAAGAAGGCCACTAATTGCAGCTGTGCACCCCACTTGTAATAATTTTACAATTTATTTATTAATAAAGATCTTTTCAGTAGAGTAGGGGTCCCCCCTCGCCCTCCCTCCTCCCAGCAATCATCCACAAGGATACCCCCTGTCATAATCCATCCCCAAATCTTTTTTTTTTTGTAGAGTAGGGAACCCTCCCCTTCCTCCTACCTCCTGTGATTCCCTCCCACACCACCCACAGTATGACTGCAAGCTGATATAGACAACGACATAGGCCTCGCTTCCATTGAGTCGTTAAAAATGGAGCCGTAAGCTACCGAAGCGGACGACAGCTAAAAGTAATTTACGGCTCCATTTTAGTACCAGGTTTCCATTGAAAAACATAATTTATGCTTATCTGATAAATTCCTTTCTTCTGTAGTGTGATCAGTCCACGGGTCATCATTACTTGTGGGATATTAACTGCTCCCCTACAGGAAGTGCAAGAGGATTCACCCAGCAGAGTTGCTATATAGCTCCTCCCCTCTACGTCACCTCCAGTAATTCGACCAAGGACCAACGAGAAAGGAGAAGCCAAGGGTGTAGTGGTGACTGGAGTATAATTTAAAAAATATTTACCTGCCTTAAAAAACAGGGCGGGCCGTGGACTGATCACACTACAGAAGAAAGGAATTTATCAGGTAAGCATAAATTATGTTTTCTTCTGTTAAGTGTGATCAGTCCACGGGTCATCATTACTTGTGGGATACCAATACCAAAGCAAAAGTACACGGATGACGGGAGGGATAGGCAGGCTCTTTATACAGAAGGAACCACTGCCTGAAGAACCTTTCTCCCAAAAATAGCCTCCGAGGAAGCAAAAGTGTCAAATTTGTAAAATTTGGAAAAAGTATGAAGCGAAGACCAAGTTGCAGCCTTGCAAATCTGTTCAACAGAGGCCTCATTCTTAAAGGCCCAAGTGGAAGCCACAGCTCTAGTGGAATGAGCTGTAATTCTTTCAGGAGGCTGCTGTCCAGCAGTCTCATAAGCTAAACGAATTATGCTACGAAGCCAAAAAGAGAGAGAGGTAGCAGAAGCTTTTTGACCTCTCCTCTGACCAGAGTAAACGACAAACAGGGAAGACGTTTGTCGAAAATCTTTAGTTGCCTGTAAATAAAATTTAAGGGCACGAACTACATCCAGATTGTGCAAAAGACGTTCCTTCCTCGAAGAAGGATTTGGGCACAAGGATGGAACAACAATCTCCTGATTGACATTCCTGTTAGTGACTACCTTAGGTAAGAACCCAGGCTTAGTACGCAGAACTACCTTATCCGAGTGAAAAATCAAATAAGGAGAATCACAATGTAAGGCTGATAACTCAGAGACTCTTCGAGCCGAGGAAATAGCCATTAAAAATAGAACTTTCCAAGATAACAACTTTATATCAATGGAATGAAGGGGTTCAAACGGAACACCCTGTAAAACGTTAAGAACAAGGTTTAAACTCCATGGTGGAGCCACAGCTTTAAACACAGGTTTAATCCTGGCCAAAGCCTGACAAAAAGCCTGAACGTCTGGAACTTCTGACAGACGCTTGTGTAACAGAATGGACAGAGCTGAGATCTGTCCCTTTAAGGAACTAGCGGATAACCCCTTTTCTAAACCTTCTTGTAGAAAAGACAATATCCTAGGAATCCTAACCTTACTCCAAGAGTAACCTTTGGATTCGCACCAATATAGGTATTTACGCCATATTTTATGGTAAATCTTTCTGGTGACAGGCTTCCTAGCCTGTATTAAGGTATCAATAACTGACTCAGAAAAACCACGCTTTGATAAGATCAAGCGTTCAATTTCCAAGCAGTCAGCTTCAGAGAAGTTAGATTTTGATGTTTGAAAGGACCCTGAATCAGAAGGTCCTGTTTCAGAGGTAACGACCAAGGTGGACAGAATGACATGTCCACCAGATCTGTATACCAAGTCCTGCGTGGCCATGCAGGCGCTATTAGAATCACTGATGCTTTCTCCTGTTTGATTCTGGCAATCAATCGAGGAAGCATCGGGAAAGGTGGAAACACATAAGCCATCCTGAAGGTCCATGGTGCTGTCAAGGCATCTATCAGGACCGCTCCCGGATCAATGGATCTGGACCCGTAGCGCGGAAGCTTGGCGTTCTGTCGAGACGCCATGAGATCTATCTCTGGTTTGCCCCAACGTGGAAGTATTTGGGCAAAGACCTCTGGATGAAGTTCCCACTCCCCCGGATGAAAAGTCTGATGACTTAAGAAATCCGCCTCCCAGTTCTCCACTCCCGGGATGTGGATTGCAGACAGGTGGCAAGAGTGAGACTCTGCCCAGCGAATTATCTTCGATACTTCCATCATTGCTAGGGAGCTTCTTGTCCCTCCCTGATGGTTGATATAAGCTACAGTCGTGATGTTGTCCGACTGGAACCTGATGAACCCCCGAGTTGCTAACTGGGGCCAAGCCAGAAGAGCATTGAGGACTGCTCTCAATTCCAGAATGTTTATTGGAAGAAGACTCTCCTCCTGATTCCATAGTCCCTGAGCCTTCAGAGAATTCCAGACAGCGCCCCAACCTAGTAGGCTGGCGTCTGTTGTTACAATTGACCAGTCTGGCCTGCTGAATGGCATTCCCCTGGACAGATGTGGCCGATAAAGCCACCATAGAAGAGAATTTCTGGTCTCTTGAATGGAATGAAGGACACGGCATGCATTTTGAAGTTTTGTTAACCTGTCCTCTGTCAGGTAAATCTTCATTTCTACAGAATCTATCAGAGTCCCCAGGAAGGGAACTCTTGTGAGTGGAAAGAGAGAACTTTTCTCTTCGTTCACTTTCCATCCATGCGACCTTAGAAATGCCAGTACTATCTCTGTATGAGATTTGGCAGTTTGAAAGCTTGAAGCTTGTATCAGTATGTCGTCTAAGTACGGAGCTACTGAAATTCCTCGCGGTCTTAGTACCGCCAGAAGAGTGCCCAGAACCTTTGTGAAGATTCTTGGAGCCGTAGCCAGTCCGAATGGAAGAGCTACAAACTGGTAATGCCTGTCTAAAAAGGCAAACCTTAGATACCGGTAATGACTTCTGTGAATCGGTATGTGAAGGTAAGCATCCTTTAAATCCACTGTGGTCAAGTACTGACCCTCTTGGATCATGGGCAAAATTGTTCGAATAGTTTCCATCTTGAACGATGGAACTCTTAGGAATTTGTTTAGGATCTTTAAATCCAAGATTGGCATGAAGGTTCCCTCTTTTTGGGAACTACAAACAGATTTGAGTAAAACCCTTGTCCTTGTTCCAACCGCGGAACTGGATGGATCACTCCCATTAATAAAAGATCTTGTACGCAGCGTAGAAACGCTTCCTTCTTTGTTAGGTTTGTTGACAACCTTGACAGATGAAATCTCCCTCTTGGGGGAGAGGATTTGAAGTCCAGAAGGTATCCCTGAGATATGATCTCTAACGCCCAGGGATCCTGAACATCTCTTGCCCAAGCCTGGGCGAAGAGGGAAAGTCTGCCCCCCACTAGATCCGATCCCGGATCGGGGGCCCTCAATTCATGCTGTCTTAGGGGCAGCAGCAGGTTTTCTGGCCTGTTTGCCCCTGTTCCAGGACTGGTTAGGTTTCCAGCCTTGTCTGTAGCGAGCAACAGCTCCTTCCTGTTTTGGTGCAGAGGAAGTTGATGCTGCTCCTGCTTTGAAATTACGAAAGGAACGAAAATTGGACTGTCTAGCCTTGGCTTTGGCCTTGTCCTGAGGCAGGGCATGACCTTTACCTCCTGTAATGTCATCAATAATCTCTTTCAAGCCGGGCCCGAATAAGGTCTGCCCTTTGAAAGGAATATTAAGCAATTTAGATTTAGACGTAACATCAGCTGACCAGGATTTTAGCCACAGAGCTCTGCGTGCCTGAATGGCGAATCCTGAATTTTTAGCCGCAAGTTTAGTTAAATGTACTACGGCATCTGAAATAAATGCATTAGCTAACTTAAGGAATTTAAGTTTGTGTGTGATGTCATCTAGTGTGGATGATTGAAGTGTCTCTTCCAGAGACTCAAACCAAAATGCTGCTGCAGCCGTGACAGGCGCAATACATGCAAGAGGTTGCAATATAAACCCTTGTTGAACAAACATTTTCTTAAGGTAACCCTCTAATTTTTTATCCATTGGATCTGAAAAAGCACAGCTATCCTCCACTGGGATAGTGGTACGCTTAGCTAAAGTAGAAACTGCTCCCTCCACCTTAGGGACCATTTGCCATAAGTCCCGTGTGGCGGCGTCTATTGGAAACATTTTTCTGAATATAGGAGGGGGTGAGAAAGGCACACCGGGTCTATCCCACTCCTTAGTAACAATGTCAGTAAGTCTCTTAGGTATAGGAAAAACGTCAGTACTCGTCGGTACCGCAAAATATTTATCCAACCTACACATTTTTTCTGGGATTGCAACTGTGTTACAATCATTCAGAGCCGCTAATACCTCCCCTAGTAACACACAGAGGTTCTCAAGCTTAAATTTAAAATTTGAAATGTCTAAGTCCAGTTTATTTGGATCAGAACCGTCACCCACAGAATGAAGCTCTCCGTCTTCACGTTCTGCAAACTGTGACGCAGTATCAGACATGGCCCTTGCATTATCAGCGCACTCTGTTCTCATCCCAGAGTGATCACGTTTACCTCTTAGTTCTGGTAGTTTAGCCAAAACTTCAGTCATAACAGTAGCCATATCTTGTAATGTGATTTGTAATGGCCGCCCAGATGCACTCGGCGCTACAATATCACGCACCTCCTGAGCGGGAGATGCAGGTACTGACACGTGAGGCGAGTTAGTCGGCATAACTCTCCCCTCGTTGTTTGGTGAAATATGTTCAATTTGTACAGATTGACTATTTTTTAAAGTAGCATCAATACATTTAGTACATAAATTTCTATTGGGCTCCACTTTGGCATTAACACATATAGCACAGAGATATTCCTCTGAATCAGACATGTTTAACACACTAGCAAATAAACAGCAACTTGGAAATACTTTTCAAAGTAATTTACAAATAATATGAAAACGAACTGTGCCTTTAAGAAGCACAGAAAATATTATAACAGATAAAATAATTAAGTTATAGCATCAATCTTTGTCAGAATATACAGTTTTAGCAAAGGATTGTTCCCCTCAGCAAATGATAACTAACCCAGGCAGCAGAAAAAAAATACACAAATAAACGTTTTTTATATCACAGTCAATACAATCAGCACAGCTCTGCTGTGAATGATTACTTCCCTCAAAAAAGACTCTTGAGATCCCTGAACTCTGTAGAGATGAACCGGATCATGCAGGAAGAAAATGAACCTCTGACTGAGTTTTTCTGATGCATAGTGAAAGCACCAAAATGGCCCCTCCCCCACACACATAACAGTGAGAGGGATCAGTGAACTGCTCTAATTTAAATCAAAACTATTGCCAAGTGGAAAAAAAGTGCCCAAAACATTTTTTCACCCAGTACCTCAGAGAAAAAAACGTTTTTACATGCCAGCAAAAAAACGTTTTACCTCAATAATTAATTGTCATTTAAAACCTATTGCAAGTCCCTGCAAAATAGGTTAAGTCTATGTATACAGTTTAAAAGCCAGAGAAGTACCATTTCCCAGAAAACTGAAGTGTAAAATATACATACATGACAGCCTGATATCAGCTACATCTACTGCATTCAAGGCTGAGTTTACATTATAACGGTATGGCAGGATTTTCTCATCAATTCCATGTCAGAAAATAATAAACTGCTACATACCTCTTTGCAGATTAATCTGCCTGCTGTCCCCTGATCTGAAGTTTACCTCTCCTCAGATGGCCGAGAAACAGCAATATGATCTTAACTACTCCGGCTAAAATCATAGAAAAACTCAGGTAGATTCTTCTTCAAATTCTACCAGAGAAGGAATAACACACTCCGGTGCTATTATAAAATAACAAACTTTTGATTGAAGATATAAAAACTAAATATATCACCATAGTCCTCTCACACATCCTATCTAGTCGTTGGGTGCAAGAGAATGACTGGAGGTGACGTAGAGGGGAGGAGCTATATAGCAACTCTGCTGGGTGAATCCTCTTGCACTTCCTGTAGGGGAGCAGTTAATATCCCACAAGTAATGATGACCCGTGGACTGATCACACTTAACAGAAGAAAGATTAGCGTGTTGCGCGCAGTCGCTCTTTTCGTCCGTACGTAAGTTTGCGTTGCCAACCGATGTCGGATTTGTCGAAAAGCGCGCCATAACAAGTGCATTGCCATGGTAACCCGACCTCTGTCTATAAGAATAACGGTTTGCGCCTGCGCTCTTTACCTGTGATCGCCTCTAGAGAGAAAGACACGGGAGCTAGTTGCGTTGGTAGGAGTTTTGGGTTTTTGAGAGTTGTTTGAGAGTTAGTGGAGAGTTTGATATTTTATTTTCATATATTCTTATTGTAGGCCTCATATAATATTAGGAACACACACACACATCCATACATTAGTTAATTAACACACATTAGTTTATACACACAAATACACACACACACACATACACACTTTTATTTGATACAAACACATTCACATATTTTTTTTTCATTAACCCCCATATCCCCATCTTCCTTTATTACTCCTTTCATTAATCCCCTTATTCCACTTCCCATCCCCCCTTTGACTACCCTTCCCTTCCTCACTATATAACTTGTTTTTTTATATATACATTTTGCCCATCCTATTTTTTTTTTTTTAACATCCCATATTTTTTGTTTCATTTGACTATATAGCTCACCCCTTTCTTAATTTGCATCCCTTATTATTTTTCTATAATTTTGTTCTAATCCTCCTTAGTTTTTCCTTTTTCATTTACACCCCTTTGTTTATTTTCACCCCCACATTTTATTTTTATTTTGAGGGATATAGAATAGAGATAGTTAGGGTCTAGATAGGTTAGGTAGTTAGTTTTGGGGCTATTTAATTTAGGGTTTAGTTAGGTGAATTAGTGTAGTTAGGTAAGCTAGGGACTTTAGTGTTAGGTTAGAGTTAGGGAGGAAGGAGAAAGGGATGGATAGGCCTAGTGGAGTTGGGAAGGGGGTGGCTAGGGGGAGGGCAGTGGTGAGGGTGGATAGAGGGAGGGGGAGGGGGGAAGTAGGGAGTAGTATGGGCAGGAATAGGGACCGAGGTTTGGGTGGAGGATTTGTCCTTCCTCAAACCCTGGCAGAGGAGGGAAGGAGAGAGGGTGGAAGAGGAATGGAGGTGGGAGGAGTGAGGAGGAGTCAGCCTCAGCTAGGCACAAAAAGAAAAGGGAAAGTGGGGCAGACTGTGGCAACTGGGGGTGGGGCTGGTGGTAGCCTGTCACAGCCTGCAGGGACAGAGGAGGTAGAGAGGGCTGGTCCCCAGTCACAGGAGGGAGAGTCTGTGTCTGCTGGCCCTTCAGGTGTGAAGGGCAGGCTAAGAGAGGAGAGGTACTCTGAGGAGGAGAAGGAGGCTCTTGTTGAGGCATACTTGGAGATGGCAGCTCAGCTGGAGAACCCTAACCTGAGGCCGGCTGTCCGGAATAAGCTGTGGGAGGAGATTCGAGTGGCAGTCAGCTGCTTAGGACGTAATCGTTCTACTGCCAGCATTAAACACCGCTATCATGACTGCAGGAGGGAAACCAAAGCTAAGCTGGCACAGCAGGCCAAATATACACGTGGGACAGGTGGTGGTCCTAGCAAGAGAATACACCGAAGGTCATGGGAGGAGATGATGGCCAATGTCATCTCAGATGAATCTGTCCTAGGATGTAAGGGGACAATGGACACATCAGTGCCAGCTGAAGAGGTCCATGAAGGTCAATATTAAATATCATATGTAATAAATGTTTTATTTCTAACAAATATATGTTAACATCAGAAATATATATCGGCTTTGTTTTTTAAAATATAAATGTAATCATACACATGTGTAATACAGAATATAGAATGTTCATATATTATATATGTTTAGTAATCAATTGTGTTCAAGCATCAGTGGAAAACATACCTAGGTAGGATTATTACAAGTAATGTTTTACATGGTTCAAAGTCTAATTTGCACAGTAACGTAAAGTGATAGTAAACCCAATGTTTTTATTTCATGATTCAGATAGAGCAGCAATTTTAAGCAACTCTCTAATGTACTACTATTATCAATATTTCTTTGTTCTCTTGGTATCTTTATTTGAAAAAGTAGGAATGTAAGCTATGGAGACTTTGCATTTTTGGTTCAGAACCCTGGCTAGCGCTCGTGATTGGTGGCTACATTTAGCCACCCAATAAGCAACAGCAACCCAGGTTCTGAAACAAAAATTGTCTGGCTCTTAAGCTTTACATTATTGCTTCTCAAATAAAGATACCAAGAGAAGGAAGAAAATATGATAATAGGAGTAAAATATAAAAAGTTGACTAAATTTGCATGCTCTGTCTGAATCATGAAAGTTTAATTTGTACTTCATTGCCCCTTTAATGGCATCTTAACATAGTTGTAGTGGATATATTCATCCTGATTTCTGGAGTGGCTATCTGCTCAAACAAGCAAGGGTATAGATTTAAATTCTTTCTATCTATATCATATATATGGACTATGTGTAATACAAAGAGTCGCTTGGAGGCACAATCTTTAAATATACACCTCTGGTTAAATATGTTTAAGTTCATACAGAAATAATATATATATATATATATATATATATATATATATATATATATAAAACTATATCTATATCTATAAATTTGATTTTCAAATGTTAGATGTTTCATCAGATTAATTTATAATTACAATTTATTTTTCAGAATTGGAACATGAGTATGAGTCCTCAACAAGACCGGAGGCCAGTGATGTTCCGGAATTCAGTGAGGAGGAGGAGGGGGATGTTATTGAAGCTGGATACTCCTACCTCAGCATACTTGAAGGAGATGAGCAACAGCCACTGGCCTATGAGGTTGAAAATGTTCCTGGCCCATCCCCATATTCATCTGGGAGGACATATCATCAGATGCAGCCTCCACCACCACAGCATTATCAGATGCATCCTCCACCACCACAGCATTATCAGATGCATCCTCCACCACTACAGCATTATCAGATGCATCCTCCACCACAGCATTATCAGATGCATCCTCCACCACAGCATTATCAGATGCATCCTCCACCACCACAGCATCAGCAGATGCATCCTTCATCACCACAGCATCAGCAGATGCCTCCTTCATCACCACAGCATCAGCAGATGCCTCCTTCATCACCACAGCATCAGCAGATGCATCCTCCACCGCAGCATATGTACTATATGCCACCTCAACAACAGATTCAGCACCCTCCCATGGCACAACAAATGCCGCCACCACTACCACCACAACAACAATCACCACCACCCCCCACCAATGTCTGTCCTCAATTGGATATTGAGCCACCCACACAGTCCCCAAGACTGAGTGACGACAACCTCACACAGAGCCAGGAATATGTGCCGGAGACACCTATACAGCCACAAGTGCCCCCCATGGAATCCAATATCCCCGCACAGTCCCAGCAGGATGCTCTACTGAGGCTCATTCACAGGGAGCTTAGACTTACTAGGCTCCAGCAGCAGCATGATTTCAGGAGGCTTCAGAGCCAGATGGACATACATAATGCCGCACTCGTCCGCCTGGCAGAGGCAGTGGAGAGGCTTGCAGATAGGCCGCAAACTCCCTCCTCACTCGCATCCTCTGTTATCTCCCTGCAGGACCCTGAATCGCATGTTTTAGCCTCCCAGTCAGCTGGTGTGCGTCGCCCAAGACGTCACACTTCCATCCCAAGTACCTCTCCTCCAAAGGCCAAATCCCGCCGCAAGCATTAATAAGTATTTTTCTTTTAAAATTATTTCCAGATATATAATATCTAATTTTTTTGTATGAAGCACTTTCTTAAGTGTGATTTCCATCTCATAAATATGCATATATTTTTCTAATCCAAATTAGAAAATATATTTCAAAATTGTTTTAATAGCTGTTTATTTTCAAAACATTAACAGCTTTATTCATTTTTATTTCACATGATGTCAATTAATATGCAGGTGTACATTAATGATAAATGTATGTGTCCTTTTATTGAGGATATTATGCCGTTTAAGAATACTTGGGGATACGTGTCTGAAATTTATACAGTATATGCTATCTAACATTGGTCAACGTGACATGTGTAAATGTTATGATTTATATTTCACAAGCATATGTTGTTTGCTCCTTCAGATGAAGCTAATAAGGCTTATACAGTTATAGAAGAGTTGAAAAGTAAATATTCCTTCCTGTTGATATGGCCAAACACCTTGCATTCATTCTAGTCCTATGTGGAATGTAATATCTGAAATATATACCTATCATGACTAATACCTATCATGACTAATGCACTCCTTTTTGTCAAGATTATTATTCAATATTTAGAATAATTAGATAAATGTATCTTTATGATATTTAAGCAATGATGTATACACAACATATATGTGATTGCCATGATATAGAGGTGATTAATACATTTTAATTGACATCATATGAACAGACACAGACTCTCCCTGGGACAGTGACGTGCAGTGACGTCAGAAGCTGGTGAGGCAGTGGCTAGGATACGCCTTCATTCTTTAGATATCCTTTGTTGAAGAAATAGCAATGCACATGGGTGAGCCAATCACATGTGGTATCTATGTGCAGCCACCAATCAGCAGCTACTGAGCATATTTAGATATGATTTTCAACAAAGGATATCAAAAGAATGAAAAAAAAATAGATATTAGATGTAAATTGGAAAGTTATTTAAATTTGCATATGGGATTGATATGGGTTTCATGTCCCTTTAAATGGTGTCTTGGAAAACTGGTCAACTTAGTAAACATCTGATTTTAGTCTAAAAGGATTGTAACAGAAACTCTTGCCAGATAACACAAGGCTTGCTCTGTTATGAGATCTAGAAATCCATGCCCATTAAAATATGTTTAAAACATACTTTTTACTTTAATGCTGCAAATTATGCTTATAGATTCTTTCATTATGCAGTAAATATAAAAATGTCTTGATCCAGTGGCGGCTGGTGAAATTTAAAGATGGTGGGTGCTTGGCCTCACCCCTTTAAATAAAGCCACACCATCAGGTGGCACTATCAATTCATTAATTAAATAAATAAAAGGTAGACAGAAACACAGAAAAGCATTCAGGGGGAGAGGGAGAGACAGACGGGGGAGAGAGACACAGGGGGTTAGAGAGAAAGAGAGAGAGACACAATCACACACAGAGGGTTTAGAGAGAGAGAGAAAGAGAGAGAGACAATCACACACAGATGGGTTAGAGAGAGAGAGAAAGAGAGAGAGACACAATCACACACAGAGGGTTAGAGAGAGAGAGAGAAAGAGAGAGAGACACAATCACACACAGAGGGTTAGAGAGAGAAAGAGAGAGAGACACACAATCACACACAGAGGGTTAGAGAGAGAGAAATAAAGAGAGAGAGAGAGACAATCACACACAGAGGGTTAGAGAGAAAGAAAGAGAGAGAGACACAATGATTCAATCACATACAGAGGGTTAGAGAAAGAGAGACACAATCACACACAGAGGGTTAGCGAGAGAGAGAGAAAGAAAGAGACACAATCACACTCAGAGGGTTAGAGAGAGAGAGAAAGAGAGAGACACAATCACACACAGAGGGTTAGAGAGAGAAAGAGAGAGACACAATCACACACAGAGGGTTAGAGAGAGCGCGAGAGACACAATCACACACAGAGGGTTAGAGAGAGAGCGAGAGACACAATCACACACAGAGGGTTAGAGAGAGAGCGAGAGACACAATCACACACAGAGGGTTAGAGAGAGAGAGAGAGAGAGAGAGAGACACAATCACACACAGAGGGTTAGAGAGAGACACAATCACACACAGAGGGTTAGAGAGAGAGAAAGAGAGAGAGACACACAATCACACACAGAGGGTTAGAGAGAGAGAGAAAGAAAGAGAGAGAGACACAATCACACACAGAGGGTTAGAGAGAAAGAGAGAGAGAGAGACACAATCACACACAGAGGGTTAGAGAGAGCGCGAGAGACACAATCACACACAGAGGGTTAGAGAGAGAGCGAGAGACACAATCACACACAGAGGGTTAGAGAGAGAGAGAGAAACACAGAGACACAATCACACACAGAGGGTTAGAGAGAGACACAATCACACACAGAGGGTTAGAGAGAGAGAAAGAGAGAGAGAGACACAATCACACACAGAGGGTTAGAGAGAGAGAGAAAGAGAGAGAGACACACAATCACACACAGAGGGTTAGAGAGAAAGAGAGAGAGAGACACACAATCACACACAGAGGGTTAGAGAGAAAGAGAGAGAGGGACACAATCACACACAGAGGGTTAGAGAGAGACACAATCACACACAGAGGGTTAGAGATAGAGAGAGAGAGAGAGAGAGAGAAAGAGAGAGAGAGAGAGAGAGAGAGAGAGAGACAATCACACACAGAGGGTTAGAGAGAGACACAATCACACACAGAGGGTTAGAGAGAGACACAATCACACAAAGAGGGTTAGAGAGAAAGAGAGAGAGAGACACAATCACACACAGAGGGTTAGAGAGAGAGAGAGAGAGAGAGACACAATCACACACAGAGGGTTAGAGAGAGACATAAGGGATGAGAGAGTCTGAGGGGGAGGAAGAGAGACAGAGAGAGAAAGAGACCATGGGGGAGAACAACACATAAGGAGAGAGATGGAAAGAGAGAGAGACACACACACACACAAGGGGGGGGGGGGAGAGGGACCACTGCATTTTTAAGTAATAGAACAGCAAAGCTACAGAGACTAAGTGAGACTATAACTAAATGAGACCATACATTAGTGTGCAGTACAGAGGCAAACTTCTAAGTTAGTGGGTGTAAAGTTTGAGTAAACAAAATACAAAAACGATCCTTTGCTGTAAAAGAGTAAAAAAAACACTAAACCACATTCATTGAATTATCATTTTCACTAACAGAATCCTTTTCAGTAAAATCTTACGTTAATAAGATGGGGCTGAAACACTGCTCTCTGTGCCTCTCTCCTGCTCTGGAAGGATTCAGGAAGTGACAGTGGCACATTCCACTGCACTTAGAGGGGAAGAACAGAACTCTCTTATTCACTTTAGCAAAGCTAGCAGGTTCACAGGACAGCAACAAAATAAATGAAAGTTGTTTTTTTTCCGTTTTTGTTTTATTTTATATCATTTAACATCCAGCCCCAACTTTAAGTTCCATTTACTAATGCCTCTCACTGGATTGGTTCAGCCCAAATAGGACTGCCTCAAATAAGCAGTTAATGGGCCATGCAATGATCTTAACCACTTTCATCCAGTAGATGGCGCAGCATGTTGTGTAATGGTGGGCAGACCTGCTTGTGCCTCTTCATTGCACAACATATAGCTGTGAAAAAAAAAAATGCTGGGGGAAAAAAATAATTTTTTTTTTTTTTTTTTTAAAGTCAATAAAAAAAAATATATTTTTGCCCATATGAGAGGTGAAGCACTGCCTCACCTGCCTCTATTGACTGCACATCACTGCCCTGGGACCAATGCACAATGCACTTTTAAATTGTTTCAATAATTCCATGTTAAAGACAATACTTCATATCTCTTGAAGTATGTAATATTAAGCACGTATGTATTTTGGTTAATAGTCTAAATATTGCAAATGTATTATCTGCTTTAGCAGACATGACATTACATATATTTTATAAATATTAGTACTATGACACATAACTTTAATGTGTCATCGTTTTGTATTGAATAAATATGATTTTCACATTGAAAATTACATTTGAATGAGGGTAAATCTGTAATAATAAAACTCATCTTCATGATAAACAACTTATTTCCTTTGAATTATTTTTCTATATGTATTGAGATTATATATAGCATCCCTGGGCAAAGGTTTCATTTTGAATAGGTAGATATTTTATTTATTTTTATAATATTTTACCAGGAAAGATACATTGAGATTTCTATAGTTTTCAAGTATGTCCTGGGTACACAAAACATTGCATTGATACAATGGGTACAATAAAATAAAAAAATAAAAATAATACATATGCCCAAAAATTTAACATAGAACAGGTAGGAAATATATAATCAACAATGACAGGTGCATTCTGTTTTGAGATATGTAGAGAGGGATCTCTTAAAGAATATTAGGCATGGGGAAGGTTTGAAAGTGTGCGGGAGGTCGCTCCATAATTGTGGTGCTTGCATATATTTTTATATGTACATACATATTGATATTTCTATGACAACATGGGTGCACATATTCCTATACATAGGACCAATAAATGTAGCATATATAATGTTATTTGTACATTGAAACACTCATAATTTCTTTGGGATTTGCAATTTCAATGAGAAACAGGCCTCAAAAAAGCTCTTTTTCCTCCTTTACACCTAGTTGAGCTGGGGGTAATATGTCTCAATGTATCGACAGCCTCCGACAGTGTATTAACGGTTAGCGCTTTCAATGGAAACCTGGTATAATTTATCGATTAACGGCTTCTATTACTTTCTATGGGACGCGAAAATCTTTTCGGCAGCCGAAGTCCGGCAGCCGATATTGAGGTATAACGCGCCATTGGAAACAGTCGTTAAACGCTATTGCTTTCGACAGCATATTTAACGGTTTGCGAGTGCACGCAAACTGAATTACGACTCAATGGAAGCGAGGCCATAGATTGTATTGATTTTGTAGTGATTCCAATAGGTGGTATATGTGTAATTAACCTGGTTTGCTCCAAAATCAAAGTAATATTTGAGTATGGCTTTTTTAAGGGGTTTGAACCGATGAATTATTGCTAAAGTGGGCATGTGTGTTTTGTTGGTTAAACAATTTTGATAAAAACTTTCAGGATGGATGGGGATACCACAGGCTAAATAAACTATTTCAAATGCCAATTTAAGGCCAATGGAAATACTTGTTAACAATTTAATACACTCCAGCAGGTAAAGTGGATCATTGGGAACAAAAAAAGGGGAGAACATTTTTGAGTAAACTTTCCCTTTAAGTTACGAAATGCAATTTCAGTGTTCTTTGCCCATGCCCAACGCCAATGTTACATTCTAAAACTATTTGGGGTACTCAATAACAAGTTAAAAAAAAAAAAAAAGTTGTCCAATAGTAAACAAGAAAGTTCTTTTTTTTTTTTTTTTTAGTTTGCTTCATTTGAATCATCAACATTTAATTTTGATTTCCATATTCCCTTAAACATTTTACGTCATTTACATTTTCCTTTAAAAATAATGATTACAGCGATATTGTGCTCAAATAATGATATCTTTCCATCTAAAATTAAATATTCCAAAATGTATAACTGTGCTTCATTGTATGAAAAATAGCTGTTTCTGTGTTGAGTAGACCAACCTATTCTGTGGCAGTTGTTTCTAATACTACTGAACAATAGATACCTATATATCAGTTTTAGTTTAAACAGATTTTACTGAATCTTTTACAAAAATATGTTTACCATGTTTAAATGGTACCCTACTCATAAACATGACATCAAAATCTGAGTATTCTGTCATCTCTTTATAATTTTACTAGTTTCTAATAATTTTCAAAATGGCAACATACTGTTAATTGTATTACTATTCATAAACTAGGCGTCACTCTCACATACATTTTACTTGCCGTTATTCATTTCTTCGATTACGAAAAAACAATTTCAGAAATACAAATCCACAATAATCAGTGCATTGAAAAAATTTGTAATAGTTTCTTGTACATACATAAAAATGATTTTAATGTCTCTATAGTTATTTCTATACACTAAATCAACCATATAAATAACTTCTAGATAAATATGAAGTTATTGCAAAAACAAAATAAACAACCAATAAAAATAATACTCAAAGGATATTTTTATTGACAAATTAAAAGGTAGCTGTGTGCAAAGATTAAAATATTAAATTACTTACAGTTCCAGAGTTTAGATACTTTTTCTTTTTTCCTTTTTTCTTTTGGTTTATTACCTGGAAAAAAATAGTAGATGATAAAACATCCAAATTGCTACATTTTGTTTTTATTTAAAGCTTTAACATATGTATATAGGAAAACAGGACATGCCCAGACAGCACTTATGTGGTTGTATAAATAGGGTTCACTTGCCACAACAGTAATAAGATGCTAGTGTGTGTTTTTTTTTTTACCATACATTTTTTATGAACCAGTGTTTATGGTGGTTTTTATTCATATTTTATTTATGTTGCAAAAGTGATAATTTTAAAGGGATAGGAAAGTCAAAATTAAACTTGGATGATTCCAAAACAGCATGTCATTTTAAGACACTTTAAAATTCACTTCTATTTATAAATGTGCTTCGTTCTCTTAGGGCTAGATTTATTAAAGCTGAGGCGTACAGGGGAGCGTATACGCGCCTCTGTACGCCTCAGATCGCCTGTGGCGGGGCAAAATTACCCGCAGGTATTCGCCATTGCACACAAGCGCAATTTTGCGCTTGCGTGCAATCCCGCTTCCTGCCCGCGCACAGCCAATCACGCGCGGGCAGGAGCTGTCAATCTCCTCGGTCTGACTAGACCGAGGAGATTGAATTTCGCCACATTAGAGGTGGCGAAGAGGTTAGGGAAGCGGCGGTCTGGTGACCGCTGCGTGATAAATGACGGCGAGCAAGTTCTTCTGAGAACTTGCAGCCGTAGGGCTTTAATAAATCTAGCCCTTAGTATCTCTTGTTAAAAAATGAATATGCACATATCCTACTCTAGTGGGAGTTGCTGCTAATTGGTGCCTGCACACATTTGTCTCTTGTGATTGGCTAAATAGATATTTTCAGCTTCCTGTCAGTAGTGCAAAGCTGTCCCTTCAGCAATGGATAACAAGAGAATGAAGACAATTTGATAATAGAATTAAATTGGAAAGTTGTTTAAAATTGTATGTTCTATCTGAATCATAAAAGAACATTTTGGGGTTTACTATCCCTTTAAGTTTGATAAATAAAACTAATAATGGTTCTGAAAAAAATAGAGCTTAGCTATGGGAAGAAGGTTTTATGTTAAGAAACCAGTAATAAGCTTTAACATTTATCAGATGTCCGTTATTGTAATTCAGGTCAAAATGTTTCAAGATCATAAGTTCTTTTTGGACGTATACTTACTTCTTGCTGTATGACCTTTTCCCACATAGATGATATTAATATTCTTTTTTAACATTTTTATTCACATAGAAAAATGGAGCTTGAAAAACTCTGAACTGCTGGTGAAAAGCTAAAATGATTTGGTGTTTGTTTTCTACATTGAAATTTCTAATTTAAATATAATACAAAGTATCACCATTTTTTCTGAGAATCTAACAGGAAAAAAAAGATGATAATCAGACCAGAGCCAGTAAAAAAAATACAACAGATATATATACACACTTCAATCAGAAGAGTAATACAGCTATTATATTATAAAATAAGAGTATAGATGCATTCCTCCCTGGTTTAGACACACATATACTGCTTGGTTTGGAGACACCGAGGTAGCAGTCAAATACTTCCACACTCCATTGGCCTCACAGTATATTGAAATCAAGACAGCAAACATAAATAAAATATAAAAAAATGATTTGAAAAAACGTTAAAGGGACACTAAACCCAAAAAGTTTCTTTCATGAATCTGGTAGAAATAAAATTTTTAAACAACATTACAATTTACTTCTATAATCTAATTTGCTTCATTCTTTAGATATTCTTTGTTGAAGAAATAGCAATGCAGATGGGTGAGCCAATCACACGAGGCATCTATGTGCAGCCACCAATCAGCAACTACTGATCCTATCTAGATATGCTTTTCAACAAATGATATCAAGAGAACAAAGCAAATTAGATAATAGAAGTAAATTAGAAAGTTGTTTAAAATTGCATGATCTATCTGAATCACAAAAGAAAAAAATGGGTTTCATGTCCCTTTAAATACGTTAGAACAAGAACAACCACTCAAAAAAAAAAAAGTGCCAAGGTTCTTAAGGCAAACAGGTTTCATGTGCAAGCGCACGTGATCACTTCTGGCTAGTGCTTAAGTCGCTCTATTTAAAGGGACATTAAACCCAAAAAAATTCTTTCATGATTCAGATAGAGAATACAATTTTTAAAAAGTTTCGAATTTACTTCAATCAAATTTATTTCATTCTCATTTTATTCTTTGTTAAAGAGATACCTAGATAGGTAACGTGCACATGCCTACATGACAGGAAATAGTGCTGCTATATAGTGCTGCAGGCACATGCACATTTTTGAGCTTACATTTCTGCTTTTCAACAGAGGATAAAATGAAGAAAATTTGATAATAGAAGTAAATTAGAAAGTTGTTTAAAATGTTATTTTCTATCTTAAAACATGAAAAAAAAAATTGGGTTTTATGTCCCTTTAAAAAAGACAAGAATTGATTGGTATACACACAATCATTATAGTAAAAAAAAATAGGAAGGCATAAACTACACTTTATAATCATTATATAAAATATTAATCACAAATAGGAAGGCATAAACTACACTTTATAATCATTATATAAAATATTAATCACAATGACTATAATATTAGTTTAAATTAATATTGAAAGAATGTATTGCAAATAGATTAAAGCAATATCTATAAAAGTATCTCTACTAGAAATAACAATTGTTACTTAGCAAGCAAGCAAGCATCAGTGAGAATGTCAAAATCTGGGCTAAATACTGGTTGTTATTAATTTAGGTGCAATAATTTAGTAGTAGTAACTAATAGGTTAGGTTGCACACTAAGTTAAATGTTATATATAATGTTATAGTAATGCCTAAATGGCATAGCCCCTCCCCCATAGAATCAGAGACCTCATAATACCATTGGATTAAATTGTGATCTATGGTGATGAGGCAACAAATTAAAGGGATATGAAACAGTGCTCTTATAGCAAAAATAAAAAAAAATGTTAATCCAAATGTAAACATAAAAAGAAACAGATTACTGTGTAGCCAATGCCTTCAGCTAGACAAGAGAACTACCATTACAGAACTTAAGTTCTACTTCCACATTTTGTTGCAAAAGTCCTCTATTGAGCATGGACAAAAAACTGACTGCAGCTATTGAAACCACTTGGTAAAGCTACTCATTTGCCTTCCTGTAGAGACCTTAGCACCCTTGTGGGGCAGTGACAGGAAGTAAAGGGCACTACACAAATTAAGTTTATGCATAATCTTACCATTTTGTTTACATAAATATTTGCAGTGCCATTTTAGACTGCAACACCTGCCTACTCCAAGTCTGCACCCCCTGCTGGGGCGCCCTAAGGTGGTTGGTATTATGCAAGCGCCAGCCCTAATTCTATGACTCCCATGTATGCGTTTAGTTCTCCAACTGTGTGCATTGTATTCTGCTTCTCTGTCCCAGTTTTGAACTCAAATATGCTTCCTTGATTCTGAACTGTGCTCTATGTGTATAACCATGGCCTGAATTCAACTTTGCATCTGTATCTCGAGCAGTTCACTACGTGCATGACCTTATACTGTATTCAATTTTTTTTGTCAATTTTTAATTGTGCACTATTTGTATGACCCTGGCTTGAGTTTGACTTTGCTTCTGGATCCAGGGCTGGGCTCTATGTGCATGACTCTAGCCTGGGTTTAACTTTGATTCTGGATCCTGAACTGTGTACTAGGTATATGACTCTAACCTGAGTTTGACTTTGCTTCTGGATCCTGAACTGTGCACTATGTGTATGACCCTGGGCCGAGTTAGACTTTGCTTCTGGATCCTGAAATGTACACTATGGGCCAGATCAGTGTTTCTCAACAACGGTCCTCAAATACCCCCAACAGTCACAGGTTTTTATCATAGCTGAACTAGAGCACAGGTGAAAAAATCAGCTGATGGGTGAGAACAGGTTGGTTACCATGGTTACTGATCAGCTGATTATTTCACTTGTGCTGTAGTTCATCTATAATGAAAACCTGGACTGTTGGGGGTACTTAAGGAACACAGTTGGGAAACACTGGGCCAGATTACAAGTGGAGCACTAATTAATGCTCCCACTCAACTGTTAATTGCACTAAAAGTAAGAATTTTGTGTGCGTCAGGTTGCACTTGTATTATGAATTGAAAATAAACAGTTTTTGCTCTTGCACTGACCACACAAGTGCAAAAAGCCGAACTTAGAATATCACATGCGCATTCACATATTTCCCCATAGAAGTCAATGGAGCAAAAAACACCCTACTCGCACGCATATATATATATATATATTGGAAAACAAAAAACTCCTCGGCACTCCTAAGATGAGATAAGTAAAAGCAGTCCTTTATTTGGTTAGCATAGTAAAAACATGATCCACATACAGCAGCTTCATAAAATCATAATTAGAAAAGAAAAACAGGGGGAACATCGCCCTCCTGTGACATCATACGCGTTTCATGCCTCTGGGGCACTTGTTCACTGATAGAGAACAGGTGGTGAAGGTGCTCCTTATAAACAGAATTATATCCAATGAAAAAACATCAATTAAAACACTACATATTAACCCCTGAGATTCTGTGCTAAATGTATCACCTATCAAAAACAGTGAAGCAACTCTATCCAATAATACAACATAACTGCAAAATTTGTTCTATTTGTCTTGTATCAATTTGTAAATAGATAACATATAAATTGTAGAAACTAACAACATTAGACTATGAAGGAAGAAATTGTTATAGAGCAGGATACAAATAAAATTATTAGAGATGTTGTCCCCTATCTGCATCTAAATGTGTATTCCCTGGGATATCCAGACCTTTCTCTATCTCTTTAACATGTAAAATATCATATAATGTATGTTATGTAGAATGTGTTAATAATCTACAATATGTGAAATTTAAATTCTGCAGAATTTTATGTATTAGTCAGTATTGAATAAACATGTTAACATCCATTCTGGAATTTAAACCCGCAGGTACCCTGGTTTTTAGGTGGAGAATCCAAAAAACCTCTCTTTCATCTAGTTTCTTTTCCCTATCACCACCCCGGGGATGCCTGGGTATAAAATCAATGCCCTGAACTTTAAGAAGTGCACTGTCAGAATTGTGGTTGTGTCTGAAATGTTTAGCTATGGGGGGTTTTGACTCAGGATCCTCTATAGATCTCAGATGCTCCATGACCCGGTCCTTCAAGGACCTCTTAGTGCGCCCTACGTATTGGATATTGCATCCTTGACATGTCAGAAGATAAACTACGTGGGTACTGTTGCAGTTGATAAAATATCTTATGTCACATACCTTGTCAAGTGTTTCTGATCTACAAGTGTTACCCTAAATAATGTGCGAGCAAGTCTTGCATCGAGAGGTGTTACATTTATAACATCCATTACGTTTTTGTAGCCATGTACCGTTCGTAACTCTTGGCAACATAGAAGGTGATAATATATTTCTCAAAGTTTTTGCTTTACGTGACACAAATTTCCATCCACCCTTTATGACCTGACTCAACTTTTCATCATTCTGTAATATGGGTAAACTCTGTTTTATCAGTTTGCAAATTTTTCCATATTCAATATTATATGGTGTAGTGAAAATTTGAGTAGAGGAATAGGTTCTCTTATTGTTATCCTTTTTGTAAGTAAGCAATTCGGACCTAGAAATTTTGTCTACATCCATTTTTGCTTGTGTCAATACTGTTTTGGGATAACCACGTAGTGTTAATCTCTCCATAGTGTCAACTGCTTTTTTTCGTAAATAATAGGATCTGAACAGTTGCGTTTCACCCTTATAAGTTGGCTTTTAGGGATGAATTTAAGAAGGTGTGAAGGGTGACAAGAATCATATTTGAGAATACTGTTACCCGAAGTGGGTTTACGGTATAGCTCTACCTGAATGAATTCACCGATAGGTCTCATTGTCACATCCAAAAAGTTTAAAGATTCCATACTGGACTCAATTGTAAAGCTAAGGTTAAGCCTGTTGTGTGACACATACTGGTGAAAGGAATTGATGGACTCGTTGCTCCCTTCCCAAACAAATACCAAGTCATCAATGTAACGCCCGTAATAGGCGATGTGTTTGCGGAAAGGGTTTCTATCTCCAAAGATGTGGAAGAGCTCCCACCACCCAAAGAAAAGGTTGGCGTATGATGGCGCAAATTTAGCGCCCATAGCTGTTCCACATCTTTGGAGATAGAAACGACCCTCAAAAAGGAAAAAGTTGTGAGTAAGCAAGTACTCAGTGGCCATGAGCAAAAAAGATATTGTGGCCTCATCGTAGTTTGACCTATGTCTCAGAAAAAATTCTAGTGCTTCTAAGCCCTTATCATGAGGTATTGACATGTATAGCGAGAAGACATCCATCGAAACCAAAGTATAATGAGATTTCCACGAAACCCCTTGTATTTGTTTAATGAAAGACGTTGTGTCTTGGATGTAACTGGGGAGTGCTAAAACAAGGGGTTGTAGGTACATGTCCACCAATTCTGACAAAGGTTCATTGAGAGACCCTATACCCGCCACAATGGGGCGTCCCGGGGGATTATGGGGGTTCTTATGTATCTTGGGGAAATAGTGAAACACGGTAGTCACAGGCCAATCAGGAATCAAGTATTCTGACATATTGGCAGTGATAATACCATTGTTCCTGCCGTATTTCACTATCTCCCCAAGTAACCCTTTGTAAGCAGCAGTTGGATTGGTGGCAAGAGTGCAATATGTATTGGTATCTGATAGTTGCCGAGAGGCCTCAGCAACATAATCCTGCCTATTTAAAATCACTAAGTTACCACCCTTATCTGACTCTCGAAATACAAGATTTTTGTTTGAAGATAGTTGTCTCAATGCTCTATTGTCAGACGCAGTAAAGTTGTTATTGAAATGTAATACATTGCTGGTGGAAGTAATAGGTGTGGTTCTTAACTCAGAGTCAAGTTTAATTAGTTGGTTTTCAATAGTCTGTTGAAAGATATCCAACGAGTTACATCTAGTCTGGACTGGGTAAAAAGTACTTTTATTTTTTAGCCTGGACACATCTATATCCTGTGCAGATGGACCATGTCTAGTGTTGTCTGGATCTAATGATTGTATATCCTCCATATCCTGTATACAACATTTATCCTCAAAAGTCAAACTACCCTCCGATTTGTGTTCCAACTCATTATGGGAAGTATTATTCTCTTCATCTGGAAATCTAATATATATATATATTAGGGCTGCACGATTAATCGTATATGCGATTTAAAACCGCGATTAATCGCCGCAATTTTAAAACCGCGAGAGTTCGCGATTTTTTGCTAAATAAAAAAATCCTCATAAGTGGCTATAATATTGATTTGTTTGTGATTTCTTGCAAACCAGTGGTTGCTTTTAGCACACATTTGTAAAATGGCTGTTTTTATTTTCACTTTCTGTTCTCATAAGCTGCCGATCAATCTAGAAGTCTAAAAGCAGAGCACATGCAGGAATGAACAGGAGAGAAAGCCAATTACTTATATTTCCCCCTAGGGACGTCTGCAGTCTGAAACTTAGGGTATGTAAACATTATGGAACCTCTCACACAATCGCCTGCTCCTCTGAGAAACGGCTCAAATACATAGCAGATGCAGTTAACCCCACGGCTCCCAAAAAGGCTAAAACTGCAGTCCCCTCTGCTACTGGGTTAACTTAACTGCATCTGCAATGTTTTTTTTATTTATATATATATATCTGTGTGCAACTGTGTATGTGATTGTATATTATATATGTGTATGTGTGTGTGTGTGTGTATGTACAGTATATATATATATATATATATATATATATATATATATATATATATATATAATTGTGTGTCTGTATGTGGCTTATACTGCTTCATTTGTTAATCATACCACTGTCCACTGTTAGAATGACTGTCCAAGAAAACATGACAATGTTGTGTGTCATAAGATCTAATAACTGGCTAGTGGCTACTATTTAATCACATCACAGGCAGCAAATTTTATTTGAACTATTTTGTGGTTTGTATTTTTATGCTCCAAGAGTGTATTGGACATTGAGAAACATGTACATTAAGATTATGTAGTGTTAAATAAACTTTAGAATGCAAAATGAAGGTGTTATGGTCATTTATAAGAAAATCGCGATTAAATCGCAATCGCAGGTTTTTTCCCCCCCATATCGCCCAGCCCTAATATATATATATATATATATATATATATAGGAATATCTATTTAGAAATACATAGAACATATTTCCCTATGTGCAGAACATTGGAATTTTGAAATATTTACAGTAAATACACAGTATAACATTTTATTAAAAATGAATATTGCATAAATATGCTTTAACATGTTTTCATCTACTTAACTGCAAAGGGCTCCAATGCAGTGTTAATGTCGTAGACTAAAACTAGACTAAAATGACTATAAAACTAAAGAAATTCTGATGACTAAAATACGACTAAAACTAAAATGACATTTTAGTCAAAAGACTATGACTAAAACTAAATCAAAATGACATTTTAGTCAAAAGACTATGACTAAAACTAAATCAAAATTTGCTGACAAAAACAGAATGTATGCTTACCTGATAAATTACTTTCTCTTACAGGTGTATTCAGTCCACGGATTCATCCTTACTTGTGGGATATTCTCAATCCCTACAGGAAGTGGCAAAGAGAGCACACAGCAAAGCTGTCCATATAGCTCCCCTCAGGCTCCGCCCCCCAGTCATTCGACCGAAGGTTAGGAGAAAAAGGAGAACCATAGGGTGCAGTGGTGACTGTAGTTATTGTAAATTAAATTTGAACCTGACTTAAATATCAGGGCGGGCCGTGGACTGAATACACCTGTAAGAGAAAGTAATTTATCAGGTAAGCATAAATTCTGTTTTCTCTTACTTGGTGTATTCAGTCCACGGATTCATCCTTACTTGTGGGATATCAATACCAAAGCAATAGGACACGGATGAAGGGAGGAAACAAGTCAGGTAACCTAAACGGAAGGCACCACTGCTTGCAAAACCTTTCTCCCAAAAATAGCCTCCGCAGAAGCAAAAGTATTGAATTTATAAAATTTGGCGAATGTATGCAGTGAAGACCAAGTCGCTGCCTTACAAATCTGTTCAACAGAAGCCTCATTCTTGAAAGCCCATGTGGAAGCCACAGCTCTGGTGGAATGAGCTGTAATTCGTTCAGGAGGCTGCTTACCAGCAGTCTCATAAGCCAATCGGATGATGCTTTTCAGCCAGAATGACAGAGAGGTAGCAGTCGCTTTCTGACCTCTCCTCTTACCAGAATACACAACAAACAAGGATGATGTTTGTCTGAAATCGTTAGTTGCTTTTAAATAGAACTTTAAAGCACGAACCACATCAAGATTGTGCAACAGTCGTTCCGTCTTAGAAACTGGATTAGGGCACAGAGAAGGAACAATATTTTCCTGGTTAATATTCCTATTAGAAACCACCTTTGGAAGGAAACCAGGTTTAGTACGCAAAACGACCTTATCTGCATGGAACACCAGATAGGGTGAATCACACTGCAAAGCAGACAATTCTGAAACTCTTCGAGCAGAAGAAATAGCTACTAAAAACAAAACTTTCCAAGATAATAACTTGATATCTATGGAATGCAAAGGTTCAAACGGAACCCCTTGAAGAACTGAAAGAACTAAATTTAGACTCCATGGAGGAGCCACAGGTCTGTAGACAGGCTTGATTCTAACTAGGACCTGTACAAACGCCTGAATGTCTGGTACAGCCGCCAGACGCTTGTGTAACAGAATAGACAGAGCAGATATCTGTCCTTTTAAGGAACTAGCTGACAGACCTTTCTCCAAACCTTCTTGGAGAAAAGACAATATCCTTGGAATCCTAACCTTACTCCACGAGTAACCCTTGGATTCACAGCAACAAAGATATTTCCTCCATATCTTATGGTAAATTTTTCTGGTGACAGGCTTTCTGGCCTGTATCAGAGTATCTATAACTGAATCAGAGAAACCCCGCTTAGCTAGGATTAAGCGTTCAATCTCCAAGCAGTCAGTTGCAGAGAAACTAGATATGGATGCTTGAAAGGACCTTGGATTAGAAGATCCTGCCTCGATGGCAGTTTCCATGGTGGGACCGATGACATGTCCACTAGGTCTGCATACCAAGTCCTGCGTGGCCATGCAGGCGCTATCAGAATTACTGAAGCCTTCTCCTGTTTGATTCTGGCTATTAGCCGAGGGAGAAGAGGAAACGGTGGAAAGACATAAGCTAGACTGAATGACCAAGGCGCTATTAATGCATCTATCAATGCCGCCTTGGGATCCCTGGATCTGGATCCGTAAAGGGGAAGTTTGGTGTTCTGACGGGACGCCATCAGATCCAACTCTGGAATGCCCCAAAGCTGGGTCAGCTGAGCAAAAACCTCCGGGTGGAGTTCCCACTCCGCCGGATGGAAAGTCTGACGACTTAGAAAATCCGCCTCCCAGTTGTCTACCCCTGGGATGTGAATTGCAGATAGATGGCAGGAGTGATCTTCCACCCATTTGATGATCTTGGTTACTTCTTTCATCGCTAGGGAACTCTTTGTTCCTCCCTGATGATTGATGTACGCCACAGTCGTGATGTTGTCTGACTGAAACCTGATGAATTTGGCCTCTGCTAGTTGAGGCCACGCCTGGAGGGTGTTGAATATCGCTCTCAGTTCCAAAATGTTTATCGGGAGAAGAGATTCTTCCCGAGACCATAGCCCCTGAGCCTTCAGGGAGTTCCAGACCGCACCCCAGCCTACCAGACTGGCATCGGTCATGACAATGATCCACTCCGGTCTGCGGAAACTCATTCCCTGAGACAGGTGAACTTGAGACAACCACCAGAGAAGAGAGTCTCTGGTTTTTTGATCCATTTGGATTTGAGGAGACAAATCTGCGTAATCTCCATTCCACTGTTTGAGCATGCACAGCTGCAGTGGTCTGAGATGGATTCGGGCGAAAGGGACTACGTCCATTGCCGCAACCATTAAACCAATTACTTCCATGCACTGAGCCACGGAAGGCTGAGGAATGGAATGAAGAACTCGGCAAGTATTCAGCAGTTTTGACATCCTGACCTCTGTCAGAAAGATTTTCATTTCTACCGAGTCTATTAGTGTTCCCAGGAAGGGAACCCTTGTGAGCGGGGACAGATAACTCTTTTCTACGTTCACCTTCCACCCATGAGACCTTAGAAAGGCCAGAACGATGTCCGTATGAACCTTGGCTCTGTGAAAGGACGACGCCTGTATTAATATGTCGTCTAGGTAAGGTGCTACTGCAATGCCCCGCGGTCTTAGAACCGCTAGAAGGGACCCTAGCACCTTTGTGAAAATTCTGGGAGCGGTGGCCAACCAGAAAGGAAGGGCCACGAACTGGTAATGTTTGCCCAGAAAGGAGATCTATGTGGATAGGAATATGTAGGTACGCATCCTTTAGATCCACGGTAGTCATATATTGACCTTCCTGGATCATCGGCAAGATTGTCCGAATGGTTTCCATCTTGAAAGACGGAACTCTGAGGAATTTGTTTAGAATTTTTAGATCCAGGATTGGCCTGAAAGTTCCTTCCTTTTTGGGAACTACGAACAGGTTTGAGTAAAAGCCTAGTCCTTGTTCTGCAATTGGAACTGGGTGTATCACTCCCATTTTTAGTAGATCTTCTACACAGCATAAGAACGCCTGTTTCTTTGTTTGGTCTGAAGACAAACGAGAAATGTGGAACCTTCCCCTTGGGGGAGAATCCTTGAATTCTAGAAGATACCCCTGAGCAACTATTTCCAATGCCCAGGGATCCGGAACGTCTCTTGCCCAAGCCTGAGCAAAGAGAGAAAGTCTGCCCCCTACCAGATCCGATCCCCGATCGGGGGCTACCCCTTCATGCTGTCTTGGTAGCAGGAGCAGGCTTCTTGGCCTGTTTACCCTTATTCCAGCCCTGCAAGGGTTTCCAGGTTGCTTTGGGCTGGGAAGCGTTATCTTGTTTTGCGACAGCAGAGATTGCAGCAGGTCCGCTCCTGAAGTTGCGAAAGGAGCGAAAATTAGCCTTGTTTTTGGCCTTAAACGGCCTATCTTGTGGAAGGGCATGACCTTTGCCCCCAGTGATATCTGAAATAATTTCTTTCAGCTCAGGGCTGAAAAGGGTCTTCCCCTTGAAGGGAATATTTAACAGTTTTGTTTTGGACGACACATCCGCCGACCATGATTTGAGCCAAAGCGCTCTTCGCGCCATGATGGCAAAACCTGAGTTTTTCGCCGCTAGTTTAGCTAACTGTAGAGCGGCATCAGTGATAAAAGAATTAGCCAGCTTTAGAGCATGAATTCTATCCATGACCTCGTCGTATGAAGTCTCCCTTTGGAGCGACTCCTCCAGGGCCTCGAACCAAAAAGCCGCTGCAGTAGTTACCGGAATAATGCAGGCAATTGGTTGAAGCAGAAAGCCTTGCTGAACAAAAATTTTCTTCAGCAATCCTTCCAATTTTTTATCCATAGGATCTTTGAAAGCACAACTGTCCTCTAAGGGTATAGTTGTACGCTTGGCCAGTGTTGAAACAGCCCCCTCTACCTTAGGGACCATCTGCCACGCGTCCCGTCTAGGGTCGTTTATGGGGAACATTTTCTTAAAGATAGGTGGGGGAACAAAGGGTACACCTGGTCTCTCCCACTCCTTAGTCACAATATCCGCCACCCTCTTTGGGATCGGAAATGCCTCAGTGTATACAGGGACCTCTAAAAAAATTTCAGGGACCACCATGGGGTCACAATCATCCAGCGTAGCTAAAACCTCCTTAAGCAGGACGCGGAGGTGTTCCAGCTTAAATTTAAACGCTAAGGAATCTGACTCTGCCTGCTGAGAAACTTTTCCTGTGTCAGAAATTTCTCCCTCAGACAGCCCTTCCCTCACTGCTACCTCTGAGTTTTGTGAGGGTACTACAGATAAATTATCCAAAGCTTCAGATTGCTCATCCTCTGTATTTAAAACTGAGCTATCGCGCTTTCTTGGAAAAACTGGCAGTTTGGATAAAAATGCTGCAAGGGAATTATCCATTACTGCTGCTAATTGTTGTAAAGTAATAGGGGCCAATGCGCTAGAGGTACTAGGCATCGCTTGCGCGGGCGTAACTGGTGTAGACACGTGGGGGGAGGAAGAAAGACTATCCTCATTACCCTCCGTTAAGGAATCATCTTGGGCAGCATTTTTAATTGTCACTGGATGATCTTTAAAATGCTTAGATGTTTGTGCACACTTTAAACATAAATGCAATGGGGGTATTGCCATGGCTTTTGAACATAAAGAACAAGGTCTATCTGAAGGCTCAGACATGTTTGACAGACTCAGACAACACTAAAATATTGAAAAAAATACTTTTTGAAAAAACGTTACTGTCTCTTTAAATAATAAAAAGCACACACTTTTTTACCAAATCATCAAAAAACATCCGATCTTAATGAAATTTGCACCACATGATCCTAATGCCTTGAAATGATTGCACACAAATTTTCAAATCATTTAACCCCTTAATGCCCAAACCGGAGCAAAATGAAGTAAACACCCGGTTTTACCCACTACAGTACGATGCCACAGTCTTTGCTGTGGCTTTACCTTCCTTTAGGGTTATTTGCAGGTGTAAATTAAGCCTCCCTGAAGTCCTCCTGTACTCTAAAGGCTCTGCACATGAAGCTGCATGGAGCTGTGTTGCAAATCAACTGCGCAATTGAGGCGCGAAAATGAGGCCCCCTCCTTGATTTCTCCAGAGTTATGGGGCCTTTCTGAGACAGATTAGCTGTCTTACAAAATGCCAGGCGTAAAAAAAGTCCCCAAAAAGTGTTTCCAACGTCTGAAACGCTTAATAAATATAAGATTACCTTAATAAGTAATCGATTTAGCCCATCACAGTGTCTGCCAGTATTAAAGCCCTTAACTGAAGCCATCATTCTATACTGTGTCTCAGAAAATGGCTTACCTTCCCTTATGGGATTTCTGTCAGTCTTCTAGCACTACCAGTTCTTGTTAGAAAAAATGACTGAACATACCTGAAGCAGTATAAGCCTGCAAACTGTTCCCCCCAACTGAAGTTCTCCTGTACTCAACAGTCCTGCGTGAGAACAGCAATGGATTTTAGTTAAACATGCTAAAATCTTTTTCCTCTCAGCAGAAATCTTCATCACTTTCTGCCTCAGAGTAAATAGTACAAACCGGCACTATTTTAAAATAACAAACTCTTGATTGAAGAAATAAAAACTAGAAATCTAACACCACATACTCTTTACCCTCCCGTGGAGATGCTACTTGTTAGAGCGGCAAAGAGAATGACTGGGGGGGCGGAGCCTGAGGGGAGCTATATGGACAGCTTTGCTGTGTGCTCTCTTTGCCACTTCCTGTAGGGATTGAGAATATCCCACAAGTAAGGATGAATCCGTGGACTGAATACACCAAGTAAGAGAAAACATTTTATGCAAGTTGTTATAATCAATCCATATGCAATTACTGCTCTTTTGTAAAATTTACGAAACTTAATTTTATTAAATTTTAAGATAAATAGACATGTTATATACCACAACAGTTAAATCTGTTAAATCTGTATTGCAGGTTCAAACCTTAATACCATAAATAAAAACAGGTTAATAAACCTTTACTCCAGGAGTATATAATGAGTTTGGAAGTTCTAGAGCAGTGCTAATATTGTTGCCAAAAGTTTTTCGAATCTGTGAACAATCAATTGATTCTTCCTATTGAAATAAGCATAACCCACGAGTATGGGTTTAAGTTATGCTGTGTCTGTGCTAGCTGCAGAAACATTTTGTTGTATTAAGTTACTTGATACTTGTTTTAATTATTAACAGAGAACTGTTAAAGTTTTTATATTGGGTAATATGTTCAATACAGCCAATACAGTTTACAGTTTTGTTTTTTTATATTTTAAAGTTGCACTTCTGTTTGTTTATGAAACTTGGTTTTATTTAATTTTAAGTTTAATAAAGATGTTACATATCACAACGGCTAAATCTGTGTCTTTATTGCATGTTTAAACCTTAATACCATAAATATTAACAGGTGTTATGTTTACTCCTGGAGTATGTAATCAGTTTGCAAATGATAGAGAAATGCTTAAATAATGCATTACACTTTAACTAAACCCCTTAGATTTTAGTTGACTAAAATCTACTGGAGATTTAGTCGACTAAAATCTACTGGAGATTCAGTCGACTAAAACTAAATTAATTCAGATGACAAGAATATGACTAAAACTAAAATGGCATTTTAGTCAAAAGACTAAAACTAAGACTAAATTGAAATTTGCCGTCAAAATTAACACTGCTCCAATGCACTTATATATACTGAATGTCTATATATGTGTATATATGTATTAATTGGTTTATATGTGTATATATGTCTGTAAATATATAAATACACACTTAATACATAAATATAAATACATATGTACACACACACACAAACACACATATATATATATATATATATATATATATATATATATATATATATATACACACACATACATATACATCTTTAGAGGCCCTTTGCCTGTTTTTTTCTTTTCTAACACCTGGGGCGTCATATCTTTGAGCCTTACTATAGCCTGAGTTTGACTTTGCTACTGGATCCTAAACTGTGCATAATGTGTATGACCATGGCCTGAGTGTGACTTTGCTTCTGGATCCTGAACAGTGCACTATATGTATGACTCTAGCTTGAGGTTGACGTTGCTTCTGGATCCTGAACAGTGCACTATATGTTTAACTCTAGCTGGAGGTTGACTTTGCTTCTGGATCCTGAACTGTGCACTATTTGTATGACCATGACCTGAGATTGAGTTTGCTTCTGGATTCTCAACAGTGGAGTAGGTGTATGACTCTAGCTTGAGTTTGACTTTGCTTCTGGATCCTGAACTGTGCATCATGTATACGACCTTGGCCTGAGTTTGACTTTGCTTCTGGATCCTGAACTGTGCAGCATGTATACGACCCTGGCCTGAGTTTGAATTTGCTTCTGGATATTGAACTGTGCACTATGTGTATGACCCTGGACTGAGTTTGACTTTGCTTCTGGATATTGAACTGTGCACTATGTGTATGATCCTGGCCTGAGTTTGACTTTTCTGGCTCCTGAACTATGCAATGTGCATGACACTGGGCTAAATTCAGTTTTGCTTCATAGATACTTAACTGTGCTTTACATGTATGATCATGCACTGAACCTGACCCTGTCTCTTGGATTACAGAAGATATACTACAGTTCCGTTGTAGTGTTCCTGTGTTCCAGAGGTACTATGCCATCTGTACATCACATCCAGGTACATTTTGTTATGTCAGCAAGGTAATCCAATCTTAAAGGGACAGTAAACAGCTTGAGATTTTAATATGAAATATGTAGTTATGCACAGGGCCGCTATCAGGGGGTGACAGGGGTGACTCCTGTCAGGGGCCCAATGGGCCAGGAGGCAAGAACAACTACATTTTTTTTTTATTTATTTTTTTTAAATTTTGGCAGCCACCAGTGGGTACTAAAGCAGAATGCTAATTAAGCATGGGAAATGTTATTACAAGGAGTAAAGTATTAGCATTTGAGAGGATTTCTGAGTGTGCACTAAACCACTATGCACAGTGTGAGACAGACTTGGCACTTTGTTTGTACAGTGTGTGCCTGAGTCAGACGGCAGATCAATTTCATTTGCAGAGAAGGTAGGACTTACTTAGCAAATGTGTTTTATTTCTTTGTGCAATTTTGGATTGTAACTTTAGTGTGGTAGTAGTTGTATGGTGGGGCCAGGGGTCCATAAAAACAATTTTTTTTAGCAGCAGTGTATTTATGATTATTTGACAATGCTGTAGAAATTCTATATTTAAAGCCATGCAGAAATGTTTCCTCCTCAATACACAAATGGTAGGTGCCCTTTTGGCAGATATGACTTTTTTAATTAATATATATATATATATATATATATATATATATATATATATATATATATTACATTCCAGTTTACTGCCCCTTTATGCAAGGACTTTCCAGATGCAAGGAGGCATTTTATCTATGATTTTTACATCTGCATAAAATGTTATACTCTCAGACTAAGATTTCTCAGTGTTTGAAATGAGACAGGTTAACTTAAAACTGTTCAGTTTACACTACAGCTGACTAAATCCTGCATTTAACCAGATCTAATGGTATTAGTACCACAGCTTATGGTTCCACCAAGACCATATAGAATACAGCATTTTTAAAATCCATAAGTACAGCTGACAGATGGGAACATTTGTACACTATATTTGAAGAGGAGCTCTTGGTTGGGGAAAATGGGGAAACAAAAACAAACATATGTCAACCTTTTAAAAGTACTTTTCTTCATCTAGCCATCTACCCAGATCATTAATGTACAATTTTGAATTCACAGAATTATTTTTGTATGCACATTTACATATATGATTCTTTAAAAACAGAATTTATGCTTACCTGATAAATTACTTTCTCCAACGGTGTGTCCAGTCCACGGCGTCATCCTTACTTGTGGGGAATATCTCTTCCCCAACAGGAAATGGCAAAGAGTCCCAGCAAAGCTGGCCATATAGTCCCTCCTAGGCTCCGCCCACCCCAGTCATTCGACCGACGGACAGGAGGAAAAAAATAGGAGAAACCATATGGTACCGTGGTGACTGTAGTTAGAGAAAATAATTCATCATACCTGATTAAAAAACAAGGGCGGACCGTGGACCGGACACACCATTGGAGAAAGTAATTTATCAGGTAAGCATAAATTCTGTTTTCTCCAAAATTGGTGTGTCCGGTCCACGGCGTCATCCTTACTTGTGGGAACCAATACCAAAGCTTTAGGACACGGATGAAGGGAGGGAGCAAATCAGGTTACCTAAATGGAAGGCACCACGGCTTGCAAAACCTTTCTCCCAAAAATAGCCTCCGAAGAAGCAAAATTATCAAATTTGTAAAATTTGGCAAAAGTGTGCAGTGAAGACCAAGTCGCTGCCTTACATATCTGATCAACAGAAGCCTCGTTCTTGAAGGCCCATGTGGAAGCCACAGTCCTAGTGGAGTGAGCTGTGATTCTTTCAGGAGGCTGCCGTCCGGCAGTCTCATAAGCCAATCAGATGATGCTTTTAAGCCAAAAGGAAAGAGAGGTAGAAGTTGCTTTTTGACCTCTCCTTTTACCAGAATAGACGACAAACAGAGAAGATGTTTGTCTGAACTCTTTTGTAGCTTCTAAGTAGAATTTTAGAGCACGGACTACATTGTGAAGCAAACGTTCCTTCTTTGAAACTGGATTCGGACACAAAGAAGGTACAACTATCTCCTGGTTAATATTCTTGTTGGAAACAACCTTTGGAAGAAAACCAGGCTTAGTACGCAAAACAACCTTATCTGAATGGAACACCAGATAGGGCGGAGTACACTGCAGAGCAGATAACTCTGAAACTCTTCTAGCAGAAGAAATAGCAATCAAAAACAAAACTTTCCAAGATAATAACTTAATATCTATGGAATGTAGAGGTTCAAACGGAACCCCTTGAAGAACTGAAAGAACTAGATTTAGACTCCAGGGAGGAGTCAAAGGTCTGTAAACAGGCTTGATCCTAACCAGAGCCTGAACAAATGCTTGAACATCTGGCACTGCTGCCAGTCGTTTGTGTAGTAAGACAGATAAAGCAGAAATCTGTCCCTTTAGAGAACTCGCAGATAATCCTTTATCCAAACCTTCTTGCAGAAAGGAAAGAATCTTAGAAATTTTTATCTTATTCCATGGGTATCCCTTGGATTCACACCAACAGATATATCTTTTCCATATTTTATGGTAAATCTTTCTAGTTACTGGTTTTCTGGCCTGAACCAGAGTATCTATCACAGAATCTTAAACCCACGCTTTGATAGAATCAAGCGTTCAATCTCCAAGCCGTCAGCTGGAGGGAGACCAGATTTGGATGTTCGAATGGACCCTGAACAAGAAGGTCCTGTCTCAAAGGTAGCTTCCATGGTGGAGCCGATGACATATTCACCAGGTCTGCATACCAAGTCCTGCGTGGCCACGCAGGAGCTATCAAGATCACAGAGGCCCTCTCCTGTTTGATCCTGGCTACCAGCCTGGGAATGAGAGGAAACGGTGGAAACACATAAGCTAGGTTGAAGGTCCAGGGCGCTACTAGTGCATCCACTAGAGTCGCCTTGGGATCCCTGGATCTGGACCCGTAGCAAGGAACCTTGAAGTTCTGACGAGACGCCATCAGATCCATGTCTGGAATGCCCCATAATTGAGTCAACTGGGCAAAGATCTCCGGGTGGAGTTCCCACTCCCCCGGATGGAATGTCTGACGACTCAGATAATCTGCTTCCCAGTTTTCCACACCTGGGATGTGGATCGCAGATAGATGGCAGGAGTCATCCTCCGCCCATTGTATTATTTTGGTCACTTCTTTCATCGCTAGGGAACTCCTTGTTCCCCCCTGATGATTGATATACGCAACTGTCGTCATGTTGTCTGATTGGAATCTTATGAATCTGGCCTTTGCAAGCTGAGGCCAAGCCCTGAGAGCATTGAATATCGCTCTTAGTTCCAGAATGTTTATCGGGAGAAGAGACTCTTCCCGAGACCATAGTCCCTGAGCTTTCAGGGATTCTCAGACCACGCCCCAGCCCACTAGACTGGCGTCGGTTGTGACAATGACCCACTCTGGTCTGCGGAAGCTCATTCCCTGGGATAGATGGTCCAGGGTCAGCCACCAACGGAGTGAATCTCTGGTCTTCTGATCTACTTGGATCACTGGAGACAAGTCTGTATAGTCCCCATTCCACTGTTTGAGCATGCACAGTTGTAATGGTCTTAGATGAATTCGTGCAAAAGGAACTATGTCCATTGCTGCAACCATCAACCCTACTACTTCCATGCACTGAGCTATGGAAGGACGTGGAACAGAGTGAAGAACTTGACAAGTGCTTAGAAGTTTTGACCCGAGTACCTTTGTGAAAATCCTTGGAGCAGTGGCTAACCCGAATGGGAGGGCCAGAAACTGGTAATGTTTGTCCAGAAAGGCGAACCTTAGGAACTGATGATGTTCTTTGTGGATAGGAATATGTAGGTACGCATCCTTTAGATCCACGGTAGTCATAAATTGACCTTCCTGGATAGTGGGCAGAATCGTTCGAATGGTTTCCATTTTGAACGATGGTACCCTGAGAAATTTGTTTAGGATCTTTAAATCCAGAATTGGTCTGAAGGTTCCCTCTTTTTTGGGAACTACGAACAGATTTGAGTAAAATCCCATTCCTTGTTCCGTCATTGGAACAGGGTGTATCACTCCCATCTTTAACAGGTCTTCTACACAATGTAAGAACGCCTGTCTCTTTATTTGGTTTAAGGATAAGTGAGACATGTGGAACCTTCCCCTTGGGGGTAGTTCCCTGAATTCCAGAAGATAACCCTGAGAAACTATTTCTAGTGCCCAGGGATCCTGAACATCTCTTGCCCAAGCCTGAGCAAAGAGAGAGAGTCTGCCCCCTACTAGATCCGGTCCCGGATCGGGGGCTACTCCTTCATGCTGTTTTGTTAGCAGCAGCAGGCTTCTTGGCCTGCTTACCCTTGTTCCAGCCTTGCATAGGTTTCCAGGCTGGTTTGGGCTGTGAGGCATTACCCTCTTGCTTAGAGGATGCAGAACTAGAGGCCGGTCCGTTCCTGAAATTGCGAAAGGAACGAAAATTAGACTTATTCTTGGCCTTGAAAGGCCTATCTTGTGGAAGGGCGTGGCCCTTCCCCCCCAGTGATGTCTGAGATAATCTCTTTCAATTCTGGCCCAAAGAGAGTTTTACCTTTGAAAGGGATGTTAAGCAATTTTGTCTTGGATGATACATCCGCTGACCAAGACTTCAGCCAAAGCGCTCTGCGTGCCACAATTGCAAACCCTGAATTTTTCGCCGCTAATCTAGCTAATTGAAAAGCGGCATCTAAAATAAAAGAGTTAGCCAACTTAAGTGCGTGAACTCTGTCCATAACCTCCTCATATGGAGTCTCTCTACTGAGCGACTTTTCTAGTTCCTCGAACCAGAACCACGCTGCTGTAGTGACAGGAACAATGCACGAAATGGGTTGTAGAAGGTAACCTTGCTGTACAAAAATCTTTTTAAGCAAACCTTCCAATTTTTTATCCATAGGATCTTTGAAAGCACAACTATCCTCGATAGGAATAGTAGTTCGCTTGTTTAGAGTAGAAACTGCCCCCTCGACCTTAGGAACTGTCTGCCATAAGTCCTTTCTGGGGTCGACCATAGGAAATAATTTCTTAAATATAGGGGGGGGAACAAAAGGTATGCCGGGCTTCTCCCACTCCTTATTCACTATGTCCGCCACCCGCTTGGGTATAGGAAAAGCGTCGGGGTGCACCGGAACCTCTAGAAACTTGTCCATTTTGCATAATTTCTCTGGAATGACCAAGTTGTCACAATCATCCAGAGTAGATAACACCTCCTTAAGCAGTGCGCAGAGATGTTCTAATTTAAATTTAAATGTCACAACATCAGGTTCAGCTTGTTGAGAAATTTTTCCTGAATCTGAAATTTCCCCATCTGACAAAACCTCCCTCATGGCCACTTCAGATTGGTGTGAGGGTATGACAGAACAATTATCATCAGCGCCCTCCTGCTCTTCAGTGTTTAAAACAGAGCAATCACGCTTTCTCTGATATGCAGGCATTTTGGATAAAATATTTGCTATGGAGTTATCCATTACAGCCGTCAATTGTTGCATGGTAATAAGCATTGGCGCGCTAGATGTACTAGGGGCCTCCTGCGTGGGCAAAACTGGTGTAGACACAGTAGGAGATGATGTAGTATCATGTCTACTCCCCTCATCTGAGGAATCATCTTGGGCAATTTCATTATCTGTGGCAGTACTGTCCTTACTTTGTTTGGACGCTATGACACAATTATCACACAATTTTGAATGAGGAGACACATTGGCTTTCATACATATAGAACATAGCTTATCCGAAGGCACAGACATGTTAAACAGGCTTGAACTTGTCAATAAAGCACAAAAACCGTTTTAAAACAAAACCGTTACTGTCTCTTTAAATTTTAAACAGAGCACACTTTATTACTGAATATGTGAAAAAGTATGAAGGAATCGTTCAAAATTTACCAAATTTTCACCACAGTGTCTTAAAGCATTAAAAGTATTGCATACTTAAAATAATAACCGGAGCCGTTTACAAATTTAACCCCTATACAGTCCCAGCTACAGCCTTTGCTATGACCTAACCAAGCCCAGAGGGGAATACGATACCAAATGACGCCTTCTAGAAACTTTTCCAAGCACTTTCAGGTCCTCACACATGCATCTGCATGTCTTGCTCTCAAAAACAACTGCGCAGTAATGGCGCGAAAATGAGGCTCAGCCTACAACTGGGAAGGCCCTCCCTGACTGGAAAAGGTGTCTAACATAGTGCCTGACGTTAAAAAACGTTCCCCAAGTTTACAAGTGTGAATTATCAGCATAAACATGTATAAAATGTCCAAATAAAGCAATCGATTTAGCCCATAAAAGTGTCTACCAGTTTTATAGCCCATATTAAGCCCTTTATTCTGTTTGAAACTAAGAAAATTGCTTAACGGTCCCCATGAGGGGAAATGACAGCCTTCCAGCATTACACAGTCTTGTTAGAAATATGGATAGTCATACCTTAAGCAGAAAAGTCTGCTAACTGTTTCCCCCAACTGAAGATACTTCATCTCAACAGTCCTATGTGGAAACAGCAATCGATTTTAGTTACTGTCTGCTAAAATCATCTTCCTCTCACAAACAGAAATCTTCATCCTTTTCTGTTTCAGTAAATAGTACATACCAGCACTATTTTAAAATAACAAACTCTTGATAGTAGAATAAAAAACTACAACTAAACACCACATACTCTTAACCATCTCCGTGGAGATGTTGCCTGTGCAACGGCAAAGAGAATGACTGGAGTGGGCGGAGCCTAGGAGGGACTATATGGCCAGCTTTGCTGGGACTCTTTGCCATTTCCTGTTGGGGAAGAGATATTCCCCACAAGTAAGGATGACGCCGTGGACCGGACACACCAATGTTGGAGAAAAGTGATCTCTTAATTTCTGCAATTTTTTTTATCATGCATGTCACACAGTGTTGATTTAGGGGATGCAATTTGCAGAAATGTTACCTCCTGTGAGTGTTTCTGTGGGTGTCTGTGTTTATTTCTTTGTGCGTGTCTCTATGAGTGTGTATTTTTTTTTTCTGTGGGTCTCTCTGAGAGGGTGGGTGTGTATGTCTTTGTGCATTTTCTGTGGATGGCTGTGAGGGTGTGTGCGTATGTCTTTGTGCTTTTTTATGGGTGTCTCTGTGAGGGTGTACATATGTATGTCTTTGTGTATTTTCTCTGGATGCCTCTGTGAGGGTGGGTGTGTATGTCTCTGTGTTTTCTGTGGATGTCTCTGTGAGGGTGTGTGTGTGTATGTATGTATGTATGTCTATGTTTTCTGTGGATGTATCTGTGAGGGTGTGTGTTTTCTGTGGGTGTCTCTGTGAGGGTGTGTGTATGTATGTGCTTTTTCTGTAGGTGTCTCTGTGAGAGAGTGTGTGTATGTCTTTGTGTGTTTTCTGTGGATGTCTCAGTGAGAGTGTGTGTATGTATGTATTTGTGTGTTTTATGTGGTTGTCTCTCTGTGTGTGTATGTCTTTTTGTGTTTTCTGTGGGTGTCTCTCTGTGTTTATGTCTTTTTGTGTTTTCTGAGGCTGTCTCTGTCAGTGTTTCCTTGGGTGTATGTGCAAGTTTGTGTTTGACTGTGTGTGTCCATTGTCTGTTCCTTTTTAGGACATTTTGACCTTACTACTGATTATTCACATCTTTCTACAGACTTTGAGACTAATGAGACCTTCCCGGGAGTCACCAATCCACCATTTAACTTTAAATTATTGTTTAGGCAGTTCAGGGCCCTTCCTTTCAGCCACTGCATGATGTTGTCATCATTTAGTTGGCATCTTCCTTGACAAAAAGATAATCAGAACTCCATATTTGGTTTTGCAGATCTCCCTTTTTGACAAAACTGTAGTCTACCTCATTACTTGTCAGGTCAATGTAAACAAGTGCTGAGTGTCTGTTTGGGTCTCTGTGTCTGAGTGTGTTTCTTTGCATGTCTGCTTGAGTGTCTATATATGAATCCTTATGTGTGAGTGTGTGTGTTTCAGTGTATGAGTGTGTCTGTGTGTTTCTGTGTTTGGGTGTTACTACCTTTACAACATTTCCAAGTTTGACTACACTTAAGAATAAAGTGCATATACGTTTTAGTCACTTGGTCAAAAATTGCATATGTCAAAGGGGGGGGGGGGGCCTGATCAATGGTTAAGTCAGGGGCCCCAAAATTTCTAGTGGCGGCCCTGGTTATGCATAATAAAACTACCTTGTAATATATTATTATCATTTATTGTACCCCTTTTCATGTAACATAGCTCTAAAAATGGTAGATTTTCTAATTCTCAGAGCTGGAAATGTACCTTGCTAATTTTTCAATCTAACTCTGCTACATACACTTCCCTATTTGGCTTTAACAGATAACAGCTGCAAAAAAAATCACTTTATACTAACACAATCACCATGGCTAGCCTTGTTGTCCACAGACTCAAACCAAGATTGGCTCCTCCAAATAGTAGTGGGTGGAATTTGACTATTGAAAAATAATTGCAATAAACAAGTTATTTTTTTTAGAATGTTTAGACTTGACTGATATCCAAAACAAAGGTTTGCTGTGATGGTGCTCATGAAGACTGGGGTAAACTGCCTGGCCCCTCAAAATACAGGTAATTACAGGATGTACACAGCACTTCTTAAATATAAGTACTTATATATAGTAATTATATATAGTACTTATATTAAATATAAGTATTTATATTTATAAGGTGCTGTGGGCATCCTGTGATTACCTAGGCTTAACTGATAGCAGGGCAACAGAAACCTCTTGTAATAAAAAGGTGTTCAATGTCCCTTACTACTACAGTGCATACTGATTGTGATATTATTTTATTCTAGGCAAAATATTTACTAAAGCTCAATTGTCTTATTATTTACTGAACTGAGGAAACCCAGAAAAACTGTAAAATTGGACTTTAATCAATTTTGCTTACTAAAGTCCCCCTCCGGCTCTCTCCACATAAATACATATGTATACACATACATACATAGAGAAATATACATATATAGATACATACATATACATATGCTCATACACACAAACATATACACATACATAGACAAATATACATATATAGATATATACATATACATATGCTCATACACAAACATATACACATACATATATAGAGAAATATACATATATAGATACATACATATACATATGCTCATACACAAACATATACACATACATATATAGACAAATATACATATATAGATACATACATATACGTATGCTCATACACACAAACATATACACATACATACATAGAGAAATATACATATATAGATACATACATATACATATGCTCATACACAAACATATACACATACATATATAGACAAATATACATATATAGATACATACATATACGTATGCTCATACACACAAACATATACACATACATACATACATAGAGAAATATACATATATAGATACATACATATACATATGCTCATACACACAAACATATACACATACATACATAGAGAAATATACATATATAGATACATACATATACATATGCTCATACACACAAACATATACACATACATAGAGAAATATACATATATAGATACATACATATGCTCATACACACAAACATATACACATACATACATAGACAAATATACATATATAGATACATACATATGCTCATACACACAAGCATATACACATACATATATAGACAAATATACATATATAGATACATACATATACATATGCTCATACACACAAACATATACACATACATAGACAAATATACATATATAGATACATACATATGCTCATACACACAAACATATACACATACATAGACAAATATACATATATAGATACATACATATGCACATACACATCTACAAACAAACATACATACTATCTCATAAATAGACAAATACATACTGTGAGAAAAATGTGCATCTCCTTGGGATTTTGGCCCGGGAACAGCTTTAACACACAGTATTCACAGCAGAAATAACTCCACACACACTGGATTTAGATGTAAATACCTTGGCCTGTTTATTCACAGACAATTTGCAGAAATACAATTCTTGCACAAAGGCGCTTACTAAACAGAATAAAGCATTCCTGGCTTTTCCACACAACTGCAATATTACAAATAGATTTCAAAACTCACAGGCCTAGAACCTCCAGACAGCAGCACAACTCCAGCATATATTCTGTCTTTCAACTGCAGGTTCTAACTAGCATCATCAGCACATACTAATTAACATGTGTTAATTGACCTTAATTAGCTGCAGGTGAGAAAACCTTAGTTTGTAGGGAAACCCTGAGCTGGATTTCTCACCTGCAATTCTCTGCCACATCCAAACTGTAAAGTGAATTAACATCCACTTCAAACTGTGAAGTGGATTAACATACATAGACAAATATACTGTACATATAGTATAGATACATAAACGCACTGTCAGGATTTCACCCTGATTAAATAGTTTGCTGCTTTTTATCTTGGCTGCAATTTTTACACACCTGTCTTTTCTCCTCCCATGTAGCAGAGTTTAACGCTGCTCACTACTCCCAGGCTCCCTCTTATGGCAAAACTGGAGAACATCATCAGAGAGAGAAAGGTTGCAGTCCCAGAATGATGATTTCATCACTACCTATTTAACTGCCTCAGTCCTGTTTGCTTTTGCCCTTGCGTTGTTTCTGATCTATCTGTGAGTTCCTGTGTTCCTGTCTCTGTGTATAACCTGGCTTGTTTGATGTCCCTTCTGGTTCCTGATCCATGGCTGTTCCTGACTTTGCTAATCTTCGTATTCCTGATCCCAGCTCGTCTGACTACTTGCTTTGGTTCCTGACCCAGCTCGTCTGACTATCTGCTCTGGCTTTGACTCCTGGCTGGTTATTTGGCTTTTAGACTCATAATTTTTTTGTTATTTTTTAATAAAGATGTGATTAATTTAGCATTTTACGTCTCTGTCTGGTTCCTGGTACCCTGACACGCACACAAACATACACACACACAGTATGGAAAATGCAAAAAAACTAACAATAATAGTAATTTGAAAATTCAATTCACCCTTTACAATATTGAAAACAAATTATTAACAAATTTAATGTTTTACTTTGTGAATTTAATGTATTTTTGAAAATATACACTCATTTCAACTCTGATGACTGCCACACACTCCAAAAAAGTTGGGACAGTCGACTGTTTACCAATGTTCAACATCACCTTTTCTTTTAAATAACACTTATTAAGCGTTTGGGCACTGAAGACACCAGTTGGTTAAGTTTATCAAGCGGAATTTTCCCCCATTCATTCATTATGCATGTCTTCAGCTGCGCAACTGTACAGACCTTTGTTGCCTTATTTTGTGCTTCATAATGCGCCACACATTCTCAATCGGAGACAGGTCAGGACTGCAGGCAGGCCATGCTAGTATCCGCACTCTCTGCTTACACGACCATGCACTTGTAATCCGGGCAAAATGTGGTTTGTCGTTGTCCTGCTCAAAAAAGCCAGAATGTCCCTGGAAAAGACAATGTCTAGATGGCAGCATATGTTGCTCCAAAATGTATACATATCTTTCTGCATTAATGGTGCCCTCACAGATGTGCAAGTTACCCATGCCATGGGCACTGACACCCCCCCCCCCCATACCATGACAGACACTGGCTTTTGTACCTGATGCTAATAACAGCTGGTCCTTTTCCTCTTTGGCCTGGAGAACACGACAGCTGTTTTTTTCCAAAAACTATTTGAAATGTTGACTCATCGGACCACAAAACATGATTCCACTGTGCTACTGTTGATCTCAGATGAGACCGAGCCCAGAGAAGTCAGCGGCGCTTCTGGACAGTCTTGATGTATGGCTTCTGCTTTGCATAGTAAAGCCTTAACTTGCATATGTGGATGCAGTGGCAAATGGTGTTGACTGACAAAGGTTTACCAAAGTATTCTCAAACCCATGTCAGGATATCCATTACAGACTCATGACGGTTTTTGAGACAGTGACGTCTGAGGAATCAGAAATCACGTGCATTAAGAAGTGGTTTTCATTCTTGCACTTTACACACGTAGGTTTGACCAGATTCCTTGAATCTTTTAATTATAATGTGCACTGTAGAAGGTGAAATGCCCAAAATCCTACCGATTGCAATGTTGTTCTTAAAGTGTTGGATTATTCGCATCTGTTGGTAGATTGGTGCGCCCGACCCATCCTTGCTCTTGAAGGACTAGGCCTTTTTTGGAGGCTCCTTATATACTTTGATTACACGATTGCTTCACCTGTTTCACATCACCTTCTTATTTTAACTTGTCACATCTCTATTAGTCCTAAATTGCCCCGTCCCAATTTTTTTAAAAACATCAAACAATGTGTTAATAATGTGTTTTTAATATAGTACAGGGTGAATTGAATTTTCATATTACTCTTTTTTATTTGTTTTTTTGCATTTTCCATACCGTCCCAACTATTTCGGAATTGGGATTGTACATGCACACATAAATACACAAATACATACATACTCATACATACATACACACATACCCATATACATACACGCAGACACAAATATATACATATACACTTGTGCAAAGACAGGGATTTTGAAGGCATATAGTCAAGTGCATGATTAAAGTGACATGAAATCCAACATTTTTCTTTCATCATAGAGAAAACAATTTTAAACAACTTTCCAATTTACTTCTATTATCTAATTGGATTCATTATCTTGGTACCCTTTGTTGTAGAAGCAGCAGCAATTAACTACTGAAAGCTAGCTGAACACATCTAAATTAACCAATAACATGAGGCATATATGTGCAACCACCAATCAGCAGCTCCTGAGCCTACCTAGGTATCCTTTTCAATAAAGAATACTAAGAAAACAAAATAAATTTGATAATAGAAGTAAATTGGAAAGTTGTTGAAAAACACATGCTCTATCTGAATTATGATAAAAAAATATGGGTTTCATGTCCTTTTAAATAATTATACCAAACAAGTGCTAATGATAGATTACGAGTGGCCCGATAACTGTTGCATGCAAGCGAAAAAAGGGTATATCTTGGCTCTTTGCAAAAGTCAGAAGTAGTGCGTGTATTATAGGTTGAAAGTAAACATGTTCGATTGAGAGCAATTTTATTTAAGGAGCACCGAGATATTGCGGCTTCAGAGAACAAAAAAAGTTGCACAAAACACTTAAATACATTTAAAAGAAAAACATTGGTGCAATAATACATTTACTATCGCTAGAGATGTAACCAATTCGGTTTGCCAAAATACTTGCTCAATGTTTGAAAATGAATCATTGGTTTTTCATCACTTGCACAACTTCACAACTTTTAACTGACAGTTAAATTGACCAATCATGTTCCTCCATCATCCAATCCTATAAAAGTAAGAGGGTCATTGCATAACCTAAATACAGCGAATCTGCTGCCTGATGCACACCCCTCTGAGGAAGCATAATGTGAAACGCGACTGGGTCAAGGGCTCTACTTTATTTTAAATGCTCTCTGTCTGACACTTAAAACAATGTATTATTAATTTATTTAAAAACTGAATAATGATTTATGTGAGAAGGTTGGGAGTGGCAATAGTCATGGAGGGGAAAATCTCTTTGAATTAATTCATACTGAGGACAGGGTCATTCTAAATAAGTGCAGATCCTAGCATTATATTATAGCACACGTCTACCCTCAGTAATAGCCTCCTGTAATCTCTCTCACTATCGTATCTTAACTGATTGTCTGATTCAGCTAATTACTTGCATACACAATAACAGGCAGAGATGTGTTTTTAATTTCTAAGGAGCAGCAGATTATTACTGTACTTTCCTGTTGTCTCCTTTTTAAATTAATAGGGTTAAAAGTTACATTTTAACTTATTTAATCTGTTTTTGTGATTATAAGCATTCTGTTGAATACCTGTAGGTATTTTGTATACATTTAAAAGTAAAATTACACTCATAATAACACCATCTAATAAAACTTATAAAAATAAAATATTGCATAAAAAGTTATAAGGGCTCAAAGATATGAGGACTCAGGTGTTAAACAAAAGGCAGGACTTTAACATTGAGATAAATGCATATACATGTCTAAAGATGTATATGTATGCATGTATATATATATATATATATATATGTTTATATGTGTATTTATGTAGTGTAGTGGGAAAATATATAATATAACATATATAATATATATATATAATATATAATATATATATATATATCTAATGTGAAGTGTAACTTCTAAAGTAAAATAAAATGTTGCTAATAAAATGAAACATATAATAAAATAAAGATCAAAGGTATACAGTTCTAAAACAATTGATAGAAATATTTAATAGATAAGTAACACTGGCTAAAATATATAAGTAATAAAAACTTTGGTAAAACGTATATCTATACCTATATACATATACAGTATATATATATATATATATATATATATATATATATATATATATATATATATATACTGTATATGTATATAGGTATAGATATACGTTTTACCAAAGTTTTTGTTTATCCAGTTGTAATTGCAACTTATAACATCCAAGTGAAAGATATAACACCAACATGTCAGACAAAAATAAAGACAATTCAAAAACAGAATTGCTGTGTTGGAAAAAGGATCACCCCCTCCAAAAATTACTTGTAAACTCAATCAGGTGTAGCTAATCACACAAAGCTATTTGACCTTCAACTGTGATTAGCTGTGGGCATATGGATTAGCTCAGCATGAAAAGAGCTTTCCTGGAGCAGCTCAGTCCCTGGTAGTGCAATTGAAGCAAACAATCAGCTATGGGTGGCAAGGCACTGTCAAAAGATCTCTGGGATAAAGTTGTCGACAGGCACAAGTCAGAAGATGGATACAAGAAAATATACAAGGCTTTATCAATGCCTAGAAGCACTGTGAAGTCTATAATTAAGAAGTGGAAGGTATTTGGTACAACACAGATCCTCTCTGGAGCAGGACATTTCTCAAAACTGGATGAAAGAGCAAGGAGGAAACTGGTCACAGAGTCTAATAAGAGGACCACAGCAACTCTGAAGCAGTTGCAGGAATTTATGACAAAGAGTGGTCATTGTGTCCATGTGACAACAATATCACAAATTCTCCACAAATGTGGCTTGTATGGAAGGGATGCAAGAAAAAAGCCACTCCTTAAGACAGGCCACATGCAGTCACGACTGAGCTTTGCCATCACACCTTGGAGATTCTGAGGCCACATGGATAAAGGTGTTATGGTCAGATGAGACTAAATTTGAATAATTTGGCCTCAATAACAAACGATATGCCTAGAGGAAATCCAATACAACTCACCATCCAAATAACAAGATACCTACAGTAAAGCATGGAGACGGTAATATTCTGTTATGGGGGTGTTTCTCAGCAGCAGGCACTGGAGCACTTGTCAAGATAGAAGGAATAAATATATATAAATATGTATTTAAGAATAAATAGAACATATTCTGCTATGTGAAGAACTATTTTGATTTGTGAAGAACTTTGTAACGTGAAATATTAATATTTAATGTAGAGTTAGCGCACTTAAGAAAAGGTGTTCGGTTTTGCGTGCTAGTATAGGTGTTTATTTCCACTTTCATGCACCTTTAAAGTCTATGGGGGATTACGTTAATGCAGTTGTGATATTAGAAGTTCACTTATAACTTGTCGTGACCTATCACTTGTCGCTTGCGTGATTGGTTGCTGAATATAGTTTAATGTCAAAAGTCATATACCATGGTAAGACTGACCATAGCAACAAGACACAAGGTAGTTTTACTGCATCAGCAAAGCCTCTCCCAAGCAGAAATTACAAGGCAGACAGGGGTTTCCAGTTGTGCTGCCCAAGCTCTTCTGAAGAAGCACAAAGAAACTGGCAGCATTTAGGACCAAAGACACTGCCAAGAAAATCTTAGTGGAGCAGATGAAAGACACATCATGCTTACTTCCCTTCACAATTGGAAGATGTTCAGCAGAACTATCAGCTCATAATTGTCAGAAACCAGGGGCCCCCATCTACACCCATCTACTGTCTGGTGAAGTCTGGTAAGAAGAGGTCTTCAGTAGACTTGAGGCCAAAAAGCCATACCTCCAACATGGAAATAAGGCCAAGCGCCTCAACTATGCACAACAACACAGAAACTGGGTTGCAGAAAAATGGCAGCAGATGCTCTTGACTGACAAGTCAAAATTTGAAATACAGGTATACCCCGCTCATACAGTGGGTTAGGGACTGGAGCCCAGCTGTAAAGTGAAAACCGCATTAAAGTGAAACAATGCGATTTTAGCTTTCTTTTTACTTGCCAATGTGTTTAAAAACTTGAAAACATGTTTAACTAATATATATTAGGGGTGCAAAAGTGCTACGTTTAGTTAAACACTAGCACAGTACAGTATTCAATTAGTATTCAATAAATACTGTACCTGTAAAATAGTGATAATTACTGTAGTAAAATTTGCCAGACTATAACACTGAGACACAGATTGCACTGTAATGCTGTAAACAGAGTGAACGGCGCATAACAAAATAGTCAAAAATAAAGAAGGACGGAATTTTTAACTTGTGTTCAATAAAGCTGATTTTATACTTCATCTCTACGTGGGATCCCTTGCTTCTTTATTTTTGACATTTACTGCACCAGACTGTGGATCCTACAGTCCCTTTGCTCCTACGTTGTAATCCCGGGTGAAGTAGCCCCGCCCCCCAGCAAGTCACGCATACGTCGGTGAGACGCTCTGGCCCTGGCGTTGCTTAGAACACTGCCAGAAGTTACGGACCTTGTACCGATTGTCAGGAGACTGCGCCTGGGAGGAAGCTTATCTGCTCGCCGAAGTCGAATACCGGCCTGTGTGTTCACAGTCTCCCATGTTATAGTGCATTTAGTCCCACACAGACGGATGGTCGACCTTCCGGTTTGGAGAAGTATCCAGGACAGGGGTGAGTGGGGTTTGTGGACGTAAGTCCCGGGACCAACTACATATAAAGCTATCATGCTCATTATATAACTTTGCATCTTTAGGAGTGTTACCAACTTCCTTTCTCATTTTCATAACAAAATAGTGCCAGTCACTTTTCTCGCAATCTCACGAAGATTACAGCACTGTTTTAAAATCCTCTGAGGTTGAACTTCAGCTCCACAAAGTGCTGTAAAGTGAAGCGCTGTAAAGTGAGGTATACCTGTATTTGGCTGTAGCAGAAGGCAGTCTGTTAGCCAAAGGGCTGGAGAGCAGTACACCAATTAGTGTCTGCAGACAACAGTAAAGCATGGTGGAGGTTCTTTGCAAGTTTGGGGCTGCATTTCTGCAAATGGAGTAAGGGATTTTGTCAGAATAAATGGTATCCTCAATGTTAAGAAGTACAGGCAGATAATACTCCATCATCCAATACCATCAGGAAAGGCATCCGATTGGCCAAATTTATTTTGTTGCATGATGATTCCAAACTTGCAGCCAAAGTCATTAAGAACTTAAAGGGACAGTCAACACCAGAATTGTTGTTGTTTAAAAAGATAGATAATCCCTTTATTACCCATTCCCCAGTTTTGCAAAACCAACACTGTTATATTAATACACTTTTTACTTCTGTGACTAACTTGTATCTAAGCATCTTCTGACCGCCCCTAATCACATGACTTTTAGTTATTATCTATTGACTTGCATTTTAGCCAATTAGTGCAGTGTCTGCCACTAGCCACGGGCGTGATCACAATGCTATCTATATGGCCTACATGAGCTTGCTCTCCCCTGCTGTGAAAAGTAAATAAAATAGAGGCGGCCTTCAAGGGCTTAGAAATTATCATATGTGCCTCCCTAGGTTTGCTTTCAACTAGAATACCAAGAGAACACAGCAAAATTGTTGATAAAAGTAAATTGGAAAGTTGTTTAAAATTACATGCCCTATTTGAAAAATGAAAGCTTTTTTGGACTTGACTGTCCCTTTAAGTGTAAAGAAGAACAAAGAGTCCTGGAAGTGATGGCATGCCCCCCACAGAGCCCTTATCTCAACATCATTCAGACTGTCAGGGATTATATGAAGAGACAGAAGCAACTGAGGCTGACAAAATCCACAGAAGAAATGTAGTTAGTTCTCCAAGATGTTAGGAACAACCTACCTGCCGAGTTCCTTAAAGAATTGTGTGCAAGTGTACCTAAAATAACTGATTCTGTTTTGAAGGCAGAGGTTTGTCACCAGAAATATTGCTTTGATTTAGATGTTTCTTCTGGTATATCACTTTACATTTTGCTAATTGATGAAAATAAATTAACATTTCTATTTCTCAAAGCATTCTTACGTTACAGCATTTTTTCATTCCCGCCTACACCTTTTGTGCAGTACTGTATTAGACCTCCCAACTGTCCCTATTTTAGAGAGACAGTCCTTGATTCTGAGCTCTGTACCCCTGTCCCTCTTTAAATAATTCTACTTATCTCCACCCATGGAACACCAAGAAACACCCAGAATCCCGCCCACTAACCACCCATAATTCCTCCCCTCTCAACACTGCTCCACAACCCTACAAACTGCCCTGACACACCCACAGACCACCCAGAAACACCCACAATCCCGCCCACAAACCACCCATGATCCCTCCCCTCTCAGCACAGCTCCATTCACAAAATAGTGACAGACTCCTATCAACCTCCTGCATCCGTCATTCTTAGCTACAGATGTTGGGAGATATGCTGTGGATACATACATACACGCATTGTTCATTTATTCTTCAAATAACAACACAAAAATGAATAATATTAGTAAAGAGTGACTAACAAGGTTTCTAAATATCAAAACCTGATTTATCAAATATATAATACAACATTGTGTGACTATAGCATCTCTCTTATTGTAACAATAAGCAATACGTAAAAGACTCACCTCATAAACATTGAACTGTGATTGTCCTCGTGAAAGTTCCCTGTAGCTTGTTATGAAATCACCAATAAAATCATGACTGAGGAAGAAATAAAGGCATTGCTGTAAATACTGTGCAAAAGCAGAAAAAGGTGTTTCATTTAATATATTAAATAATTTGCATATTACATATACTCCATTTAAATAATATTTCAAGAGGGTAAAAAAAATGTCCCGAAGAGCAAAGAAGATTAGAGAAATGAGCAAATAATCATTTATTAAGCAAAATAAGGATTGTTTCAAGCAAATTTGCAAAGCGTTCAAGATTCATCTGACTTTTATTTAGCACTCAGAGGGAAGGTATTTAATCTACTACAATATGAGCTCTCTGCTGCAGGAAAGATGGTAATTAGAATTGCCCTATGTCAAAAGACTGCAGTAACCAAGAGGGAATAGACGTCTTTAGCAAACTTGCTCATTAAAATGAAAATGAATCTGGCCATTTTCAATATAGTCTGATTGAAATCTGATCTGGTCACTTAGAATCATAAATTAACAACTTACCAGCTAACTAAAATGACTGTATTATAGGACAGAAGTTCTGTTTGCTTAATGGCTCATTAATTCTTTTTATGATATACAAAAAGAAAATCATAAGCTCCACTATAACGCTGTATTACCTCCCTTATTACAGTTTCACATTTCTCAAGCTGTCACCCACAATCAATAAAGGCTGTAAAGTATTGTTTGATGGATCAGAGTCCAGGAACCATCTATTGCTTGGATGAAAAGCTTTATATGCTCATTTTCCAAACATTATTCCCTTGTGTGATAACTATCACAAAGCACACTATAGGGCTCGATTTATCAAATGCTGTGCAGACATGATTCGCTATAGCAAATCATGTCCACTGGACATCACAGCAGACAGACAGCATACGCTGTCCTCATTTATCACTGCACAAGCGTTTCACCAGAAGTGCTTGTGCAATGCCGCCCCCTGCTCACTGGCGGCCAATCGACCACGAGCAGGGGCTGTCCATCATCCCGATCCGATCAGAATGATTTCAATCCGACAACTTTTAGGTGGTGGAGAGCCTTAAACAATGTGCCTCTGAAGCAGCTTCCGCAGTTTGATTAATGTAGTCATATGCAGTTAGTAACATGGCGGCGCTACCATTGCCTAATTTCTACAAAGCTCGTACATTATAAATATGATGTTTAAACATGTTTACCTTTCAATAGCATTATACAATTTATTCTTTATTATTTGCCTTGTGCCACTATATACAAACGCCTCCTGTATACAGCTAAACAATTTCCAGAAAAAAATCAGTAGATTTATAGCTATTATACAGCAGTAGACTAACATAGCACAGCAAGCAGCAAAAGCTTATTTGTGAAATGATTAAAAAAAAAAAAACAACGAACACTAGGAGCCTCTTTCAAGGCTATGTTGCCAGACAGACCTGCGTCACTCCTCTGTAATTACCACTTCCACATCCTCAGCATTTTATGAACATCAAGCAAAAAACTTTTCCAAGGCCAATGCTTAAATAAACACTACAACCATCCTCTTGTAGATTATACGATGTCTTTCATAGCATCACTCACTGTAAAGCGCATCGGAAATAACCGCTGTTTATCATGATATTGCACCTAAAGTTGTCTATTTTGTCCTTATAACAAGCAGCAGTTATTATGCAGCCTAAACCTTAGGAGAGCTCAGACAATAGCAAACACTATAGGGTTCCTCATATTTATATATTGCTTGGGATTTTTTTTAATTATTTTTTTAATATATCGTTTGTTCAGACAAACCATTATCAGTGCAGTAAAAAATATACAAAATGATAAATACCCCCCATCTCTGTCCCAGTCGTAGACTTCTACTTTAATTGGCCTGTAAAAAAAAACAAAAAAGACAAAATAAACACTATTGTACAGACACATCTAGGGCATCAGATTTAATTTAGGTTTTTCTGTGTTTACATATTTAGGCCTGTTTTTGTTCAGAAGTCTATGGTAGTCAATTATTTCCTTTTTTATTTAAAGCGATGGTAGACAAAGCTTATATTGAAGTGAATATTGAAATCAATGTTGAAAAAAATCTAATTCTTGCTATATGGCTAGCACAAACATCAGGGCCCTGATATTCAAAGGTTCTCCAGCTTGGAGATAAACTGTAGTTCAGACTTCACAAAGACTGACTTTTCAAAAGAAAAAGGGTGTAACTCTCCAGCACGGCAAGATCTCTCTAATTTATGTGTGTGAAGCAGAGACAAGTCCAGTGCAATAAAGCATTGCATGATATGAGAGTTTTATTACACTTAAACTTTGTGCATTGTATTTTATATACATTTCAGATTGGGTCCTTTCAGTATTATTACATTTAAGCTTTGCACATTCTCATTTGTAATTTAATACATGTAAATGTTGGTCTAGCAGTGATTTTACACATTCTGGTTATGCTTTGGATGTTACTTTAAAAACTTAAAGGGACAGTAAAGTCAAAACTAAACTTTCATGATTCAGATAGGTCATGAAATTTTAAACAACTTTCCAATTTACTTTTATCATCAAATTTGCTTTGTTCCCTTGGTGGTATTTTTGAAAAGCTAAACCTAGCTGGGCTCAAACTGATTTCTAAACCGTTGAAAACTGCCTCTTAGCTCAGAGGATTTTGAAAGTTTTTCACAGTTAGACAGTATTAGTTCATGTGTGTCATATAGATAACATTGTGCAAGTTATTTAGGAGTCTTCACCGATTGACTACACTGCATGTCTGTCAAAAGCACTTAGATAAGGAGGCTGTCTGCAGAGGCTTAGATACAAGGTAATAAGTATATTAATATAACTGTGTTGGTAATGCAAAAACGGGCAATGGGTAATAAAGGGATTATCTATCTTTTTAAATAAGAACATTTTTGGTGTAGACTGTCCCTTTAAGATCATACTTTGTATAAAATTACATGGCACTTTGTATTTTCTCCATTGTAAACTGGCAGTTTCAGAAAGTGGGAGGGACAGGGTTGTTCATTGGGCTAAACAGGGGAGTTCCCAAAAGATGTTTGAAGCTCTCTTACAAGTCTTGTAAAATTTCCTAAGCATTTTAAACAAGCTGGTCTCACTGATTTGACTCACCAGCTGCATGCAGGTGAAGTTTGCTCAATATTCATAATACACTTATATTAACTAACAGAAAAGTAATATATACTAAAATATGGACAAAAGTAAGTTAAATTGTAGTCAAAACATTTCAGTTTAATTTGGAATTGATGCAAATGGAGCCTTTATATTAGCGCCAGGGGTTCTCCAGTTACCTTTTCTCTCCCATGTGAAATTTTGTATCCCAGAGAGCTTCATTGCCTTCTATGGAAGGCATCTCTCATTTCTCTGGGATTTCCAGGTTCCTCCCCTTTTCTTAGAAAATTCAGTGAGTTCTACCCCTGTGAAGTCAGCACTATATTCTCTCTCCAAACTAGAGACTGTTTGATTATCTGGCCCATAGAAAGTAATGACACTCTCTGGGAAACTGAAGCTGACAGTTTTTCAGTTTTACTTTAAATAAAATACATGCAAAGTGCAATCTAATTTATAACACACACATATATATATATATATATATAATATATAATATATATATAATATATATATACTGTATAAAAACTGTAGTAGAAAGCAGCGCACTCTCACCTCCTTCAGCATCAACCAGGGTGCGGGCAAAGTAGTATTAATATACAAACAGGCACGCACTCTCTGGACTTTTTTTTCGGGGTGAGATCTCCGAAACGTCACATGTCTATTTGAAAATTAAATAGCACTTTAAAAAATACAGAGAGTGCGTGCCTGTTTGGATATATATATATATTTATATATACATACAGAGTATATATATATATATATATATATATATATATATATAAAACAGAAGCAGCATGTAGAAAAGGAATCCGGTGAATATTCCAATAGTTCCACCGCAGAATAAAGAGCCAGCACCAGAGAATAGATTAATCACCTTTATTCAATGAATACATAACGTTTCGGCCCCAGCAAGGAGGCCTTGATCACATGAAGACAAGTCACCCCACACAAGCATACCCCACAAACCCTTAAGTGCTCCTTAAATACCCTCAAACATAATGGTACCTGCCCTGAAAAGAACCGCCAAACATACAGAATTAAAACAGCTGTGGTTAATGAGAGCAATCAACATCAGTGGAACCAGGAAGTAACCTCCGACTGTGACACGCATGGATCGCGCATGTGTCAAGTGACCTAAGTACTTAGGTCACTTGACGCATGCGCGATCCATGCATGTCACAGTAACCACAGCTGTTTTAATTCTGTATGTTTGGTAGAATAATTTGTTAAAGTTACACAGAAACTGTGAAGTCATAATCAGAATTTGAAAAAAACACAATCCTAAATACACTGATGTATGCAAAATAAAATACAAAACAAAAAGTGAAAAGTGTAAATTGATATAAAATAGAAAGCACAATGTGTAAATGCAGCAGAACTGTCACCTTCATGCAGTGCTATACTGCACTGGGCTTATCTCCTTTACATACAGAAATGCAGGGAATGCCCCTCAGAGAAGTAAAGCAAAATCTTCTGGAGGATCATTTAGAATATCTCACATCACCGCTTGTAAAAAAAAATATTTGTCTAAGCGGGACAGCAGTGGGGCTGTTGAGTTTAATAAACTACAGGCCATTTTTAACACTTTCAGGCATGATTTCGCTATAAAGTAAAGGTACCAATATACTTTTTTTTAAACAACAATTTCATTATTCACTTCAATATAGGCTTTGTTTACCATCGCTTTAATATTTTAAAAACGGACATACTACAATATGTTACAGATTTGTGTTTGCATCTTCATAGCCTGGATGAACAAATATTTTCTTTCAGGCTTGAAGGGGTATCTCCATCCAATACTGCTGTATTCATTTTATTTACATTTAAAATAACACATTTACATGGAGCCATTTTGTTTAGACAACATATATATTTGTGTCTAATGTCCCTTTAAATGAATCTTAATTTTATAAGTTTTTTTGTTGTTTTTTCATCCACATTAGCAAAATAGTCTCTAACCTAGAAATAAAACCCCTGTAGTATCAATCTTACATAAACATACACAGTACAGAATAGAATATGACATTTTAAAATATCCTTTTAAATGAGTTTTCTACATTAAAGATTAATTTTCCAGCTTGTCCTCCTGACTAATATTTGTGAGAGGAGCAGTCTGAGCTGATTAAAATGACAGACAACTGATACAAACTGATATGAAACGAAAATCATAACATTTAATATGCTGCTCATATTAAAGAGCCATCATGGTTGAATTATGACATGCTTTAATTAGTTAAAGCATTTCATTTTAAAATTAGTGACCCTGTACCTCTATGTGTTTAATCCCTACAAATATGTTAAACACACAGTTAAAGTCATGTTCATGAGTCACAGAGCACTGCTGGTCCGGAGAGTAAAATACTGCTGGCCCAATCAGCAGCTATAATCGCACAGCAACTAGTACAATTGACTGGGTCAGTGACAGTATCTGCTCAGGACCACTAGTGCTATGTGACTCCCAAGCAGTACTTTAACAATGTGTTTAACCCCTTTGAAGGGGTTAAACAAATGGAGGTGCAAGGTCTCTCTTTTTAATATTACACACTGTAACAAATAAGAACATATAATTTTTTTACTATAATGGTCTTTTAAAGAGACACTAAACAAAAAAAGCCATATTGTGAAAGGGAAGATATTAAAAAGTGACATGAAAGTCAAAATTACACTTGGTTTAGATAGATTTCTATTTATTTATGTTTACTTTGGGAGCTTTCTGACGATTGGTGGCTACACATTGTCATTGGCTCACCAAAATCTGCTTAGCTAGCTCCCAGTAGTGCATAGCTAACTTGTTTGTCCTGTTTAAAGAAGCAATTTCATTCATACAGATTTACATAGGTAAATAAATATGATCGTTTCCTGGGCCTCACATATTTCACACTATTCCATATATTCATTTAAATGGTAAACATCTACACCATTATTAAACACATATACCCCACTGTTTGACTGAAAATAGCTGTTTTTCAAAAGTAAAAAAAAATATTATTATTATAACAACAACAATAACAATGTAAAATTCTCTTGTATTAGGTGCAAGAAAATATAAAGACCTTATGGTTTAATGTCCATTTAAGCTTGTAAAATTCTAATTTTGTTTCCAAATTCTCTAAGGGAAAAATGAAGGGTTTATATTTTTCAGTGACAAAACAATACTATGACAGTTTATAAAATAAATCCTTTTTCTTACCTGTCAAAATCTCCATTGCACAGTGCTCTGACCGGAATCTTGAATGCCTGCCATACAGGATTTAACGTATTTTTTACAACTTCTGTTTTGTGGCAAATTGTGAAGCTGAAAAATAAAGTAGCTGTTTCATTGGACATATACTTAATAAACTATACCACCTGTTCTACAACTGTTCTATGGGCAGCAGTGTCTCCGTATATTTAAGTTTCTTATAATGTTGAATGTCTCAGTATTTGTGTGACTGTGCAGACTACAAATGCTCTATTTTGAGCAGCTTACAGAGAACAGATCTATTGGACCTCTATTCAATAAAGTTCCACACACCCAAAGAGTAACCATTTTTCTACTATGCTCTTAAAGAAGTAAGGAATTGATGCATTAAAGGGACATTAAACACTAAATAGATGCTAGATAGAATGATGCAGTCAAAGAAAAGATTAGTCTGAGAATACAATGTAGATGTATTTTTTAACGTTTCATTAGCTGTTTAAATATTGACAAAATAAGTGTAAAGTTTTAGTGTCTATAAAACAATGGGAGCTGCCATGTTGTAACTTAGGTTACCTTCTCTGTTGTGGCCAATTAGGGGAAGTTATAAATAGGTCACTAGAGTGTGCAGCCAATGGCTGTGTGGAATATAACAGTGGTCTGCACTTCCATTTCTAACAGGAACTGAACAGCTTACAATTTCAGAATGAAATTACAGGAAAGGGAATAAAATAAATAATGAAAGTATTTTGCAGAGTTTTTTATATACAATATATATATATATATATATATACATATACAGTTTGTCATTTTACATTATCATCGCAAAGTGTTCAATGTCCCTTTAACTTTATGCTATAAATCTATAGATTACAAAGCATGCTGAGTTGCAGAATAAACTGTAATACTTTACTCTGAGAAGAAAACTATGTTACACTGTGTTAAACTGGCAACTTTACCACTGTGAATTAAACTTCTACTTACCCCCCTCCCACACACACACAATGGTCTGATCACATCTGCTGCCTATTTGTTGTCAGGTTTGCAGTAACTTTTCTCTTCATCTCATTGTCCTGGGTAGACTTATGCCTTTTATTTTATTGTTTAAGGATGGCTGTCATGGACTGCTGGGGGATGACCCTACATCTTCTTCTGATACAGCCTACACCTGCATTCTTATGTGGAAGTTTTGTCTGAGCTCACTGTGCCTTATGAGGAACTGACTAGGTTATTGGATCTAAGAATAATGAGTCCAGGCTTGGTGATTCCCATCACAGCTCTGCAAAATTAAACTTTGCTAAAGATACCAGTTTGCCCAGAGGAAAGACAGGTGTAAACGGATCTACTGCAGGCCAGGACAGCATTTATTTGAGAAGTTTTGATGCTGCCTTTGGAGGGCCACTAAAGGCTTTCTACGCCATTTTAGAAGGATACCTATGAGAGGTCTTTGCTTGGAGTTACAGCAGAGAGAGACCACCAGAATGAAGCCTTTATACATTGCTTGTGGTTAATATTGGTCAATCTCCCTGTTTACTATACACCATAATGTTATGTTTTGCTTTTTTTTCTGTTTGTCACCAGGTCATAATCACTTGTTTGCCATTATAAGGTGACCCTTTTGGGACCTGATATCTTTGGCACCTTAAGTGATTTCAAATAATATATATTGAGGAGTACAGAGTATGTAATGAACTATCAACAGTATTTATCTTTCTTTTGTGTTAAAAAAAGATGAATTAAAAGGTGTTTAAATGTCATGTAAAACTAAAAGCAAGCACACAGGATTGTGTGCAACTGGGTACCAGGACGCTAATGCTCATTGGTTATATTCATTTTTTTTAAAACAAAGCAATACAGTTTTAAACTTTCTATTACAGATGATGTATCGCATTCCTTAAAACACTTATGTGCTAGATAAGTTACGTTCACTTG